>NC_051158.1:6177293-6224401 GCF_013339745.2 Dermacentor silvarum
GTTTAAATGATGTTATGAAGAAACAGTATCGCCGACTTTGCATCCTTTCTGCAGCTGAATCCTTCGAATTTGATCGGCTGTGAGCGGCACAAGAAAGAGCTCACAAACGATGTTGTGAAGTTCTATTCAATTACACGCCTTTACTTTCTTGTCAAGGGCAAGAACATGGCGCGTGAAAGCAACAGGGAGAAGAGGAATCACCTGAAGCGGAGGCGTGTGCTGTGAATAATGTTATGATGTGGTGGACCAACGTTGCGACCTTGCTGGCGCTAGGCTATTTATGTTGGTGCGTCAAGTTATGAGAGCGTTTCTTGTATTTTAAATATATTCATGAATCTAGCCCAAGACGTATTGCTTCATTTTATTGCAACCAAACAGCGAACCATATGCACTCTTCAACACAATTCGTCTAGTAACAATTTAAATACCGCAACTGAGGCAGCAATAAACACAATAGCTAGATTTCTCGAAATTGAAACATTAGAACTCACTAAATACCACGTAAAAACGTTTCCATATACCGTAAAAAACCACTGCAGTTTTGTTTTATGCATGAAAAAAATGCATCTACGTATTTAATGCAATGGGCTGGAGCGCCGCATTTGTACCAATAATTATATGTGACCAATCGCCAAGCTAGAAAATTAACTTCAGCATATCGTGTCTTCTGAGTAGATGACAGTAACAAACTCCCCATTCTGGCTTTGCTTACTCTGCTCGAAACGCCATTGTATAACGCGTACTCCAAAGCTAGAGCAGAGGCAGCGATACTATCAAACACGCTGCTCGTCTACACAGCGCTGCCGACATTAGAGCGCAGCTCAGCCGTTCTACTGTCCGCAGCGCCACTTTTGCGTCATGATGCGGAGAAGTGGTGAACTACTGCTCGATCGGCACACCTACCCATCTAGCCACCGTAACTCTGCTCCCCAAGGGTAGCAACTCTACAGCGAGCTAAAACCACTCTATATAAATAGTAGCGCCAACTAAAACCCTCGCAATGTAAAAAGTAGCGTCACGCTTTGAAGAATGCCGTCTCCTCATCGCACGCATTGCCCGAGGCCGTCGCCGCGTCGCTATTGGCCTAATGGCATCACGTGGGCCGTCGCGCCGCCGGGCGCTGGCGGCGTTTGTTTACGATCGCGCTCCATCGCCATTTTCGCCAGAAGCAAAGGCAAGAAGCCTAGTCGTTCTGTGCGCCAACAGGCTTGAATTCGCGGGCACGCGAAACTGCGATCACGTGAGTACGAAACTTTTACGATTCAGCTCAATTCTTTTGACATTTGAGGCTCGAGCATGAAAACTTAGGAAAGGAGCTCTGCCTTTTGTGGTTACTAACTAGCTTTATTTAGAGCGAATAGCTTTGTTTGCCTCTTTTGTTCTTGTTCGTCGTTGGCGGCCACCCGGTGGATTTGCGATACAAAGGCCACCGATGAAAGGCGTGCGCGTGCTCTCCCGAAACCGAGTTACGGGGTGCGTTCGTCGCCGAACGACAGCATCTTAGGTCTTTGAGACGTAGTACGTGCTAATTCGCGTGAGCTTTAAAATGTGTGAAGGTTACGATGCGGGGGTGGAGCACTCGCAAAGAAAACATGCGGTCGCCCGCTCGTTCACTGGCTGGTTTAGTCGTTTGCTCGTTCGTTTAGTCGTTCGCTTGCTTGTTCGTTCAACTATTAGTTCGTACGGCCACTATGTCTATGAGACGCACTTGCTGTAGGACACTAAGGCTGGTGCGTCCGTGCCCTCCGCCAGTCTTTGAGCGTCATAGCTTATACGCGCCGCGAATTCAAGTGGCAAGGACGGAGCGGATTATTTAGCATACTGAGGGTCTGCTGGAGGCCAGGATGTTGGCATTCGATCGTAAACGTAACAATCTTGCGACACGCCCTTGACAAATGTAGTGCGCGCGATACATTCCGAATCGCCATGATACGGCGTTAGCGCTCGTTTAGATATTTATAAAAATAGTTAGCAAAACAGTAAAAAGAATCTGCCGTCACTGAATTTGTATATATTGTCACGTAGTGGTTGCGGTGAAGAAAACAGTCGCAAAACTGTGAATGACGAAACGGACTTTTTATTGGGCGAACCTGTGCCTACAAAAGCAAGTTGGTGCTGGTGCCTACGATAGCGGCGAACACAGTCGGCGATCGACGAAATCTAATCAGCGGCGAAACGCGTCGGCTTTTCTACATGAGTCATTGAAGGTTCGTGTCTTCCAGAAAGTACTAGACACTTCGCGTCGCTCATACAATCAGATTACGTAAGCGTCGGTGACAACAGACAACGGATAGAAGCATCGACAACGTTCGAGAAACTTCCGATACATCCAGGTGCGGCCTGCGCCGAGCGATAATGTTTAACATTTGTTAGCCTAAGAAAAGCGGTCACCGGTGAAAGATAAAAAATTACACCATCTTCCCGTAGGGGAACCCTGAGTAGTACGCGAAGCAGCCATGGGGTCGACTCAAGGTAGTTTTATCAGCTGTGTAAACTTGGACATGCAGCAGCACCAGCAACGCGCAGAACTGTTGTAGACGCCGTCGGCGTTTTGCCCGCGTTCGCACCGAACGCGCGCGGCGTTGGTGACTGTTGCCGGTGCCTCTGGGGCGCCTACCGTCGCGCCTCTAACCTAAGCTGCGCCTCTAACCTAAGCTGCTTCGCATTATCGCGCGCGGAGCAGTGTTGCCAGGTTTGGCTATATATAGCCAAATCGGGCTACGGGAAAAATTTTTTTGGCGGTCGACTTGGACGTAGAGCACTGCAAGGGCTCGGGCTTACCCGAAAGCCCGGGCCGGGTAGAGCAGTTTTTTCACGGGCTCGGGCCGGGCTGCACGGCGTGTGCTTTTTGACCCGGGCCCGGGCCGGGCTCGGGTTTTTTGACGCGGGCCCGGGCCCGGCTCGGGTTTTTTGACGTGGGCCCGGGTCGGGCTCGGGTTTTTTGACGCGGGCCCGGGCCGGGCTCGGGCTTTCTGGTGGTGCGCATGTAACGTGCAACGAGTTATTCTCGGGCGTCTCAACTCTGAAAAACATGTATTTTTCGGTCTCGGGCCGGGTTCGAGCCGGGCTCGGGCCGGGCTCGGGCCTAAGGTAAAGGGGTGGCGGGCCGGGCCGGGCGGGTAACGTAAATTATTTCCGGGCCGGGCCTGGGTCTCGCCATAAAAGTTTTGATCGGGTTCGGGCGGGCCGCCCAATGTGAAAATGGGCCTGGGACGGGCCCGGGCTGCAGAAATTGGCCCGTGCAGTGCTCTACTTGGACGAGTTGGCTATGTGGCTACATTTGGGCTACTGAAAATCTGTGACTTGGCTGTGTTTGGGCTATAAGTGGCGCCCACGCTCCAGAGGTGGCTCTGATCGCGTAGAAGCAAATCTCGAAGGCTGTGTTATAGCTGGCTGAGCCGGCCGCGTGGCTGTGCGTGTGTGCGTGTGCGAAATGACCCCCTCCCCCCACCTTGAATTTTTGAATTTTGAATTTATTTGCCAGAAGGATACAAAAATCATGAAAATACATGAGAAGCATCTGCATCCTTAGCATCAAGCTAGTTTGGATCCATACATGAATAATAACAGAGATTTATATTTATACAATATCAATTTCAACAGTTGTGTGTTTATGCAGGTAGCAGACATCTTCTAATTATAATTCAACGTTAATACAGGTCTTTGTAATGATGTTTCAGCTTAACATAAAAGTATTTACTTTGTTTTACGTGCACAGGAAGACTGTTCCACAAAGTACAACCAATGCTAGGAAGCCGCCTTTTGCTATATACATTTTTTACAAGAGGCTGTAGGAAGTTCCCGGCTTCGTAGCCTCTTGTTGGGAACCGGGAAGACATGAATGATGAGTGGTGAACTGGACAATTGTTAGTTATACAGTTATACACCATAATTGTGGTTTTATAGTTTATTAGCAGTTTAAGGGGCATCATTTGATAGTTGTTAAAAAGCGGCTTTGTTGGGGCTGCATAACTTGAACTTGACAGAAAACGAATTGCTCGCTTCTGCAGCACTACAAGTGGCCTTAGGTAAGATTCATACGTATGGCCCCACGACTCTATACAGTATGATATCTGACTATGAAAAAGAGCAAAATAGATGGTTCTCAAAGTCGGTACATCGAAAAACTGGCGACATTTAAATATCACAAAGCAAACAGTGCTGAGCTTTTTACATAGCGAATCAATATGCATTTTCCAGTTTAAATGATGGTCTATTACAACACCTAAATATGTTACGCTATTCACACGTTCAATGGGCTCTCCCTCTACCTGAAGCACGCATGAGTCGAAAGTTATAGCTTTGTGTGAAGAATGAATTAACATATATTTTGTCTTCTTTACGTTCAGTAGCAGCTTATTAGCGTGAAACCAATTACTGATAAGCTTCATTTCTTCGTTAGCTATATGACAAGCTTCAGGCGTAGACTCATGTGCGCAAATAAGTGCAGTGTCATCCGCGTACATAACAGGAGTGAAATTACGCAATATCAACGGCAGATCGTTCACGTATAATGAAAATAATATGGGTCCCAACACAGATCCTTGAGGGACTCCCGTTGAGACCTCAGAAAAATCTGATTCGACATCGAGAAATCGTACCTTTTGTTGTCTATTGGTGAGATAGCTTATGAAAAATTCTAGACAGACGCCACGGAAGCCGTAACGTTCTAGTTTCTGAAGTAATATCCCATGATGTACAGTATCGAAAGCTTTTTTAATGTCAATGAACGAACCTAATACGATCATATTATTGTTTAAGTAGGTGTTTACAATATCAGAGAAAGATAATATAGCGGTGGCGGTTGACCTCTTGCTCCTGAAACCATGCTGACTCGGTGTTAGCAATGATTCTCTTTCGACAAAATTCATGACCCGTTTCGCGATGAGTTATTCAAAAGCTGTATTAATGGCGCTCAGGACAGATATTGGGCGGTAATTTTCAGGCAGGTTTCGGTCTCCATTTTTGTGTATAGGAACAACTTTAGCAAGCTTTAAGAGGTCTGGGTACGTAGCTGTGTAAAATTCACGATTAAAAATAATTTCCAATGGAACGCAAAGTATCTCTATACATTGTTTTAATATAAACTTATCCGTATATATAAACTTATATAGACCTTTCCTTCGCTCTCTGCGCTGTTGTCTGAGCCGGTGGCTTTCATCTTTGATGCACTTAAATTTACACCCTGCTTGACCGTTAGGCACCCGATCCCCGGGCATCGGGATGAACCTGGGAGTAGTGGGTTGTTCACAGTACACTGTACTAACATGGCTATGCTCAGGAAGGGAGAGCAGTAACATAGGGTTGGGGCCGTCGGGCGATCGTGGCGCCGACATGAAAGAAGGGGAGCACGGGTGGATAACACGCTCCAGTGTGTTCATGGCCATGTCTTCCGGATAAAGTATCGCGTCGGGCACAGCTTTCGACCTACTTCAGGTTTCTGGCGCCAAGCTTTACTGCGATTTTCATTTTCCTGCTAGGTGAATTTTTCTTAGTGCTTAGATTCGAGATTCATTTCGATAGGTTGGAAGTAAGATCGGATCCTCCTCAGACAGAAGAATCCAAACATGGGCAAGTGGGCCAAGTATGCAAGAACGTATAAAAAAGAATGGGAGCAAGACCCTGAGGTGGGTTCTGGTTCTTTTACTTCTACAGCTGCATCTCTTAACGGCCCGGTACTGAGGGTCCTAAGACCTTCGGCATACGTCACTTCTGCGAGTCTAGATGGTTTGCCCGTAACGTCGCGGATGCAGATAGTCATTCTGCTAATATCGGAACATGTTTGCCACGATGACATCAGTGCACCACGTCACATGAACTTCACCCACCGTGTTAGCTTAACTTGTGAGGTGTCGTGCTGCTGGCTCGAGGACGCGGGTTTGATTCCCGACCACGGCGGCCGCATTTCGATCAAGGCGAAATGCAGGAACACCCGTGTATTTAGGTGCACGTTAAAGAACCTGAGGTGGCCAAAATTAATCCGGAGTCCCCCACGGCGTCATGCCTCCCAATCATATCGTGGTTTTGGCACGTAAAACCTCGCCAATTATTTAGAGCTTTAGAATAGGGGCCTCAAACGTACTGGGGCCCCAAAGAAATAGCGTCGAAGCCACTGCGCATGCGCAAGACGGAAACTGTGTTTGGGTTTTGCGTCGGGCACGCTATTTCATCGATTTAGCGGGAGCTCCAAAAGCTGCCCCAAAAGCTTTCGTCAACAAACATGGCGGCGCCCATCGAAGCGACGGCTCTAATTTAGCACAAAACTGGGCTCGATTTGTGGTAATGCGGGAAGTTCGTAAGCGGTTATCGTTTTCTCTCAAAAAACATATGTAATGAAGATTGATTCATTATATGCCGCTGATTCGGAATTCAATTGTCGATTTCATGGCTCATAGGCCTATCACGGAATGACTTGCCTGGGTGAAGGGGCGTAAAGTTGGTTACTCAAAACTAAGCCCCACAAGTTGCATGTAAATTGATGTAAATTGACACTATATGGTAATGTGTGTCCAGCTAATCCGAGCCAAGCTAATTGAAAAACAAAAACAAGAAAATGACAAAACAAGATTGGACAATGAGACAAATAAGGCGAGATATCACAGCGCGAAAGACTTGTTTTAGCTCATCAAAAAAGAAGCCGTGAGCACGTCGCCGTCGCAGATCGCTGGACAGCTGAACTTCTACGCCATAGGCAGAGATAACGTGAGAGATCGATGACGCTGAACACTATTTTGTGTTCACGACAGCTAAAAAGCAGAGTTCCTAGTTAATATTACTGTAAAAACCTAAAAATAATAACTTGGTACTATTTGTCATAAAATAAAAGCACTGATTTCGCCCTCTGCAGCAATTCGCTGTAACTTATGAGCTACCGGGGCTAACCAAAAAGTGTTCTGTGCAGGCATGATGTCGCTGTTGTTGATGTAAAGGGCGGACCGGGACGGCGGCATGGACATTTTGTTACGACGGGTTGTGCAAAAAAGGATTGCCGTAGTCGAATGTGAAAATGTATACACAAATAAAAATGGCTATATTTGGCTACGAAATATTTTGCACTTTTTTACTGTTTGGCTACATTTGGGCTACAACTTCTCTAGCTTTTGGCTACGCTGCCTCGTCAGACCTGGCAACACTGGCGCGGAGCCGCAGGTGTTGCCATTCGTTGCGCAATCCGGAGAGGAGAGGAGGAATGCCGAGAGGAGGAGACAAGGAGAGGGGGGAGAAGGATGCGCATGCGCAGTAGGGGTGTGGACACCGCACGGCGGATGGAGGGAGGGAGGGACATAGCCCCGACCATAAGCTGCTTCGCATCTAAAAAGTGCACGTGTCAATATACATGTATATAGATAATAACCATCCGCATAGAAATCCTATGCTATACACGAAGTCACTCGGAGCTAGAACGCCATTGCGAACGCTTAAAGCGCACGGCATTGCCATGCGTGCATTCACTCTGCGAAAGGTCGTCTGTTACGCTCAAGCGGTGTAGGCGGCGCCACGGTCGAGGAAGGAGCGCGAAAGAGAGGAGAAACGAGGAGGAAGGAAGGCGGAGGAGAGTGTCGCTGCTTTAGCGCCAACCACTTCTCTCCTCCTCCGTTCCACTGTCGCGCTCGGCGCTGCTAATACCCCTCCATACACGTTTTCGCCGACCAGGTTAAGTACCGCTAGAGTATACTATTGACCCTTTTCGCGGAGCAGTTTGTTTTAGAGAAACGAGATGGCGCTCACGGCGGCGCGCCATACCTCACCTCAGCGACCGCGCACGAATACGAAAGCATTACTGCTTCTACCTTGCTTTTGTGCGATCAGCTGTCGGAAATGCAACGGAGTTTTCGCTAACACACTGTGCTCCAATCATGCTAGATTGAATCATGTGGATTGAAGACGTGTGCAGTAGTTGGCTGCAAAAATAGTGACTGGCATGTTAAGGAATAGAATGAATCTGTCTGACCAAGTTCGCGGACCGCTACTGCAACTGTCCGAACGTGTTACCGGCACTTCGTGATTTCCTCGAGGATACAGAAATTTGCTCATCCGCCAGCCTTGTATCTCTAACCTTCAAAGAAAGGGCTTCATCCTCAGAACGTCGGCAAGAATGAGTACCACTCGTTAAACAATGACAAAGAGAGTAGCGCCGCTTCCTGTCATAGTACGTTTCGCGCACGCTATCTATACACATCTGTCCCAAATGGCAGGAAAACTTACGCCCACTCTATCGGCGACGTATGAAGAATAAGTGAATTGGCGCACACTTGAATATATGCGTACTGTATACGCACAATAAATGACGGACTACACCTATGGCGCACGAACGGTCGAAGCTGAATGTTTCGTGACCGTCCACAAGAGTAAGCGAGTTACTAGCTGTAATATATATTCGCTACAAGGTATTACAATGTACAAAACAGCTACGTTTCAAGCATTGTGCGCAGCAAGAACACATCTATCGGAACTGAGCACACCCGCGAGCGATTAGGCAGAAAATAATCAGATAGTGGCCGCACCGAGGAACTTCACTGAGTCAGAAACTGACAAGCCGCTGCTTTAAAATATTTGCCGAACACCGTTGATAAAGACTCTGCTGAAGGGGTCACTGAAGTCTGCAGGTCTTTTTCAGTGTCAAAAAAAGTGCACAAAGCAATTTGTAGCGAGTTGAACTTACAGCAACGAATTGATTCTCTAGACATAGGCTATATATATCCATATCATTAGAAATAATTGTTAGTTGGCTGCCTCTTTCTCTTTCAAAATATCATAAATTTTGTCCTATGTGCACATTGAAATGTAACGTCTATGTGAATGGTGTTCACACTGGAAATTAAAATAACATGTTGAAGGTGAAAAAATACGGATGAGGGAGCCGCCGTTGGTGCTGCTAATGCGCCCTTGACAAGAAATGCCCTTGACAAGAAAGTAAAGGCGTGTAATTGAATAGAACTTTACAACATCGTTTGTGAGCTCTTTCTTGTGCCGCTCATAGCCGATCAAATTCGGAGGATTCAGCTGCAGAAAGGAGGCATGCAAATTCGGCGATACTGTTCCTTCGTAACTCCTTTAAGCTGAAACACAGCGTGAAGGCGTCTTCGAGCGATGCTACCAGTTTTTTTTTTTTTTTTAGTGCTTCAGAAGGGAGCAACAGCCCTGACCTACTCAATCTGTTGAATTTACATTTATAGCGGTGTATACAGCATAAATTTTGTCCGCTTAAGTTGTGTTATTAGGTGCAGTTTACAGAAATGGGATATCTTTTTTCATTGCGGAGTTACACAGTCGCAAATGTAATAGCTTCGTTTTTGAAATTTTCGGAATTCCCAAAAAATATTTAAACTAAATAACGGCCAAATTCAGAATGCCGGTTCCAACCGTCACCAGATTTTAACCTTTTTGTTTAAATGCACTCATTTCTTTGGCTGGTTGTCGAGAAGAACGGTTTCTCCGTTGCCATGTATTTAGATAGGAGCCCCCGAGCTCGCTACATGGGTCCAGAACTAATCGAAATTAACGAGACTCGACTGCTACGACGTCGATACGCAATGTGGCCAAAGTTTAATTTCTAAACGCGCAGTTGCGGCCTAGCGTAAGCAGACGATAGTCGGCTTCTTCCGGAATTAAGTAATTCTTATGTAACTTCGAAACGCAGATTTTTTTCGCTTACTGGGGCCTTTTTATTAAACTGTGTCATTAAATATACGCAGTAACAGCAGGAAGAAGCGCACTGACCCAAACATCCTTCTTGATTGATATCAGTGATCAGCCAATTAGCAGCCATCTTTGGGAACCGTGCACATGATATACGCAAGGCGCCGACCATTTAGGAACGGCTGAGAAACCATCATTATGAAAAGAAAGTGTTCGGGGGGAAAAAAAGTGACTTCGCGCTCCTGCTTGCGAGCTCCATGCGCCGCGCACGAGTGCAAAATTTGGCCTAGATGCTCACAACAGCCTATGCTATCCGTGGACTGGATGGAGGTTCATTTAAGTCTATCGTAATTGAAACGATGCACCTTTCTACTGTCCTCTCTTAATTACCCGTTTTCTTTTTATCTCTCTCCAGCGCAGATTACCCCCATTCAAGAGTTCAAGGCCGTCCTCAGGCTGGAAGTGCGGTCATCACGGTCAGCCTGTCGTTGAGCTCCCAATTACAATATCTTCGTGAAAACAAATCAGAACGCGCTACGACGAAGCCCGAATGGAACCCAGCTACCTGTGTGTCCCGTGCACCAAGCCCAGCGATGTCACATGCGACTTGCTCTACCACAGAGAAGCCATCAACAAAGTGCTCCTTGGCGCTGGGCTAGAACTATGCGAAGACACCCGACACGCCGGTGGCACCCGCCTGGCAGTGACTCAGTTTTTCTATCACGCCTATCACCTCTGGGCTCAGGAGGAAGACTTGGATGACAATGAAGAGGGCGATTATTGGCGAGCGCTCAAGCTCTCCGCTGATCTGCTCACGTCCCACCACTGTTTCACTTCCTTAGAATTGTACGCCACCGATTGCTTCACGTTCCAGGTGCAAGAGGCCCTCACGCTGAGTTGCACCTTGAAAAGTTTGACTGTGTACTTACTATATGTCAACTCTTGGGGGACTGGCTATTACTCCAATGTCTTCTGGCTCGTCAAGACTCTGCAATCACTCGAGGAGCTCGTCTTCAAAACCATGATCGAACCGTGCTGCTCGCTAGATAACTGTGACAGTGAAGGGCTTCTGCCACAAGCTCTGAGGAATCTCACGACGCTTGATGTCAGAAATCTGGAAATGAGTCCACAATATGGGCATCAGTTTGTTTGGGCGCTCATTGAAAGCACCACCGTAGCCGAGCTAGCTGTCGGAGATTGCGTGTACAGATCAGGCCCCTACGGCGAACCCGGGAAACTATTTGCCCAATACCTGACCAAGACTTCCGCCACCCTGAAGAAGCTGACGCTGAGTGACGGCTTCGTTTGCGATAACATAGTTCTTTGGATGACATTGATCGCAGCGCTATGGAAAACGACCACATTGGAAGCCCTGACTCTGGAAGTGACCATTGGACACGGGATCTTGTAAGTAACCACTCGGCTTTATTTATCCTACGCTTAACATATGCTGTACTTGCACCCCATGGACCAACGTCAGGATTCGTAATGTAGAAAACAAAGTGGTTTCTAAAGTAGTACAGCCCAGACGTACGGTTATTTTATTGCTCTGTATTAGTGCGACCGTAGTTCAGTGCTCGAAATTTGGTTTGCCTTGTCCGTCCATTTTGTTACGCTGACGGTGTCGTCGTCAAACACACACAACGACGATCCCGTGATGCAATGCGCATTTGGGATTTGAGTGCGCTAACCACTTGGCCGTCGCGCACCAACGCTGTGTGTAGACCGCGTAGTGCAAGGTATTGCGTTGCACACAGACTCCGAGAGTGGTGGCGTGTGTCCGTGCATTTCGGAGGCCACAACCAGCGGTAATTATGTAGTGGACGACGATCAGGTTATGTGGCGTCGTGTAGAAAATGTTGGTGACCAAATGGTGGTGACTATACGTGCGATTATTTCGAAGGACTAACAGCCGTCAAGTGCCCTATATATCTGCAAATTTAGAGGGAAAATGACATTGGTGGAATATCGTAGCTGGCACTGTGTCATATCGCCAGTGACAGAAGTTGTAGTACAAGTTTCGGCCTCAGGGTTAATTAATCTCAAGGCGGGACTTCCAACACTACTCATCGAACCTTTAAAAACAGGAGGCATTTAACGTAGCAATCATTTTCTCGCCTGCGGCACGAAATACTGACTTACTCAAAAGCTGTATTAAAGAAATTTGAAGTTCATCTCAAGTGATGCATATAGATGCATGTACGTTGCCCTACCGAATGATGAAAAGAAATATGCGACTTCTTTACGCAAGTTCTCAAAACTCGTTACGCTGGTCACAATGCCATCTCTGATTAGTAACGCCGCTAAAGAAACGGAAATCACCATAATGCCAACAGAATCATCTGGACCAAATATATTGAAATAGTAAACTGTTAAACCGTCTCGAACAAAGAAAGCACGATTAGCGAAACTATTTGGCCAAATAGCTGCGCCTACAAGGTTTCATAAATCTATACATTTTGACTAAATAAATCTGTCTTGCTCAGACATGAGACGTCTGAGAGTGCTAAAGCCTGTCTATGTGCTTTCTTCAAATTCTACAACATGCATTGCTATGATAGAAAGCATGTTGCGTACGATCACTAAGTAAAATTCAGAACATATTTATCTAAACTACAGTATAATTGAAATATTGTCACAGAATTACAATTACCTTTTCAATGTTCGAATACATTTTTCTTCGTTTTGAATTATTGCTTAATGCTGATACATTTTTATAAAACTGCACCCCTCCCCCCCCCCTCCCCGCAAACCACCCTATCACTGCCGAGTTCTTGTCTAGTTTAGCGTAGGGTGTGAACGCAATTATTCAAGAAATAAGCACGCAGGCGAAAATAACAACCTGGTCTTCAATTTCGGAGAGGGCTGCTGTCGCTGTAATAAATTCTGAGCCGAAGGAATCGCTGAAATCGGCTCCGCTTACCTTATCTTTATCGCGATAGCAATTAAATGGACACTCTAAAAGCATTTCTGCCGTCGCCGTGTTGTTCCGTATAAAGACCAAACACGATGACATCACCGCCGTACGCTGTGTGTGCGAGCAAAAGCTTGCAAGGGTTAGCCGACGATCGCGGCTCAATCTCGAGCAGGCGAGGTAGGAAGGTAGCCGTTGTCTGTCGCGCGCGAGGTGCGAGAGGGAGGGAGGGGGGGGCGTTCTACCCCGGCCGCTGCTGCTTATGGCGCCGTATCTAAAAAGCGATCTGCGATGTGGACAAAGTGTGCGCCCGCGTGGGCCTTATCTTTAAAGTGATCTCCGCTGTGGACAAAGTACGCGGGCTGCCAGTAGCTTCGTATGTGCTGTGCTTTCGACGTTTAGTTCGCATTGAAGCGAGAGATAGCACGACGGTCAATTCATTCGCTGCTGCTACCGCGCTTCTTCACTCCAGCCTTCTGACAGCGACTTAACCGCGATCATCAGGCGAGATGTGTCCATGTTTACATGTGCGCGTGACACCGCACTTGTTAATTTAGTTAGCAAGCGAATCTTAACAAGTTCATACGGCCGGTAGAACTATTAGCTTTACTTGGTGTAACTGTCAAGTGATTTGCTATCGTAATCGATCCTTTGCCTTTCGGGCGAAACTTCGACTCTTTTTTTTTTAATATCTGAAATTTTGCAACATATACTGTATTTACTCGAAAATAGGTCGAGCACGAATATAGGTCGACTTATATCTTTTGAGAAACGGAAAAAAAATCACAGCATATCCACGGGGTGAATGATGATGAGTGGGCGAAGCTCCGGAGGGAATCATCGGATCTCCCGCTTAAGGGGACGCTAGCACAAACGCGTTAGAGACGTGCAGTACTCTCTAGTAAGGGGGAGCGGCCACAGCGTCTTACGCAGCCATTTACACATGCCGGAACGTGCACCGCGTTTGCCGACGCCATCACATGACTGCTGAGAGAGTATACCCCCCGTATTCATAAACGCTCCTCGACTTGAACTTGACTTGCCACCGCCTTGGGCAGCGCGTTCGAAACGCGTTGAAGGTAAGGCGGAGAGGCCACAGCGTCTTACACCAGCTTCTTACACGGGCCGTAACGCGCTAGCACAAACGCGTTAGAAACGCGCTAGAAACGCGGCCTTTCGTTAATGTTGGGTATTTATTGCCATCGTGGTGCTTGTGTCTATGTGTGCTTCGTGGCGTAGTGGGCTAACGCCGCGCGCTCGGAAGCGAGGGGTCCCTGGTTCGATTCCGCGCTACGGACACAACTTCGGAATTTTTTTTTCTCATTTTTCTCAGACTGGTTACACACTACTACTACGACGAGGGACGAACGGGTGTCGCCTTAAGGAGCTTCGCCCCTAAAAATTGGAACGCGACGCACCTTTATTTACAATAAGCTCAGCTCGGTCACTCGCTAGTCGCTGACACAAGTCACATCCACGTCAAAACTGTCAGAAAAGTTCTCTTCCACCCGCCGGGGTGGCTCAGTCAGCTAAGGCGTTGCGCTGCTGAGCACGAGGTCGCGGGATCGAATCCCGGCCCCGGCGGCCGCATTTCGATGGAGGCGAAATGCAAAAACGCCTGTGTGCTTGCGTTGTAGTGCACGTTAAAGAACCCCAGGTGGTCAAAATTAATCCGGAGCCCTCCACTACGGCGTGCCTCATAATCAGAACTGGTTTTGGCATGTAAAACCCCAGAAAGAAGAAAGTTCTCTTCCACATGAAGCCTCAGTTCTCTCTCGAGAGCGTCATGCCTCCCTGTTGTTGGGCCGCGAAGAGCACAACGCCGCCCGTTGCACGCAAGAAGTTAGTCCCGCTGCTTCCTCCAACCCTAAATCACCTTGTCATTCACTACGAAGTCGCGCTGCCCAGCGCAGTTGCTGGAGTTCTCGACAAAAAGTACCACTTGACACTTTAAGTCAGCAGTGTAGCTCTGTCGACGTAACATTGAACAGCCGCGCTGTTCGTAGAAATGCGTAGAAATGATTCCAAAATGGCGACGCAGAGGGAAAAACAACCAAATAACCAATAAATAAGGGTGTTTCTCTAACCAGAAACATTGTTGTGTCTTATTATAAAGTCTCTTAGATGTAGCGAAAGGGACTCCCGAGGACTCATGCCATGCGTGTCATGTAGGTCATGAAACAGCCACCGACATCTTGGCGCTCTCATGGTCGTTTCGTTAACTTGTTAGGCTCCCTGCACTCTGCTTCGCATAACATCCCACAGGGCGTGGGATCTGCCAGCTTTTCTCCCTGCGGTTTCTACGTGTGGCGTGTTGACGGTAGTGCTCGTCGTGCATTTTCCCTCGTAATTTATCACCATAGCTGTGTAGGCGCGCTTGTGTATGTATCTATATGCAATCTACAAATGTGTTCTTAATGTTACTGAATTTCTTCTCTAGATTGCGTGCTCTCCTTTCCCGCCTATCCTGATGGTGGGTGGGATGCATATTCTTGGGTATCGGAGGGACGGTTATCATGCCTGTGATGGGTCTGGGTATATCTACTTTGACGCCATGTTGGCTATGATACCCTATACCCAGGTGATCCATTATTTACCTACCTGTTTTAGTTTTGGACAGGCGTTCGTAATGTTCTATGCGTTGTGCCTCGATTAGCTCATCCAGTGTATTGTGTAGACCTAGCTGCAGTATATCGTCGCTGGTGGTGATGGAGAGTCCGATTGCTTGCTTGTAGATCTTTCTGATTAAACAGTCTAATTTGTAGCTTCTTGACGAGTGCCATCGTAGGTACGATGCCACGTATACTATTCTGCCTGTTACGAACGCTTGAACTAGTCTAACCAGATTACCTTCTTTCATTCCACTGTTTGTTGGCAATTTGAGTAGGCGCATGATTTGAGATGTTATATTGTCTAATTTGCGTATTGTCTCATCATTGTAGTCGTTACTTTCAATGATGAGCCCTAATACTCTGATCTTGTCAACCTTGCATATGGGCGTACCATCCATCGTAGTTAGGTGAATTTCCAGGTTGTTTCATTCCTTGTAGTTGCGTGGTTTTCGGCCACGTCGCGATGGTATATAGATGAGGCGCTCAGATTTCTCTGCCGAACCAGCTCGGCAGAGAAATCTGCAGAGTCCAGTTCCTGCTAGGTATTGTTAACTGTTTCTATTGCAAGTTGTAATGTGTTTTCAACTTGTTCATCGTCTCCATCGCTCATCCAGAGGGTGATATCGTCAGCGTAGATGGTATGATTCAGGCCATCGATTTCCTGTAGCTTTGCTGGTAATCCGATCAGAGCCAGATTAAACAGCATCGGTGATATTACTGAACCTTGGGGCGTACCTGCGCTACCAATCTGTAGTTATTCGGAGTTAAGGTCCCCTATCTTAATGTGTGCTTTTCTGTTAGTAAGGAATTCTCGTATATAATTGTATACTCGCTGGCCTAGACCTAGCTCATTTAATCTGTTTAATATTGTTTTGTGGGTAACACTGTCAAAAGCTTTCTTTAGGTCCAATCCTAGGATAGCTTTGCTTTTCCCACTTGTGTTATCTATAATTTGATGCTTAAGTTGGAGCATTGCATCCAGTGTAGACACATTTCTCCGGAAGCCTAAGATTGTAGGCGAGAGAACGCTGTTGTCCTCGAGATAGTTGGTCAGTCTCGTCAGGACAACGCATTCCATGAGTTTGCCCACACAAGACGTGAGTGAAATGGACCTCAGGTTCTCCAACTGTAGCAGCTTGCCTGGTTTGAGTATCTGGACCGTTTTCCATTGTTGGTGGTATTGTACCGGATTCCCAGCATTCGTTCATATACTTGGTAAGTAGTTCGAGAGAGGCATCATCGAGATTTCGGGTAGTCTTGTTTGTTAATCGGTCTAGTCCCGGCGCGGATGTAGTATTAAGCTTGTGTAGAGCTGCTCTCAATTCCGCTTCGCTAATATCTCGTGTAATCACCCTGTGTAATCTGGATGAGTTGTTGGCTTAGCCGGAGATAAATACCTTGTGGTATTGAAAGCGATTAAAGTCGGCCCCACATGTGAACCTGTTATGGTAGGTCCTCACAGGGTGAAAGTTTGGGCAAGTTGGCGATTTATTATCGTTAGTGTTTGACCTTACATTTGAATGTTTAAATTTAGCGTAGCAGCCGGCTTAGCATAATAGCGGCATCAAAATGCGCGTGCGCCGAACTCTAAACGACCTGTACCGTTTAGCGTATGTGCATGCTGTTTCTCGGATTTAGCGTTACCGTCCTTGCGGGGTTTACGTTGTTCGCGAAAGACGTGGCGGCGGTCCCGGCCGCGCACTTCGAACTGAATTTGGCATTGTTTTTTCGTAGAATTCAGTTCGTTAAACGGCACTCGCTTAGTCTCAGGCCGCTTCGACGACAGAGGATATGGATAACCTTGACGCGTTTCGAGATGGCTTCTCGTTTCGGTCGCGTCCAAGCCTAACGAGACAAACCTCCGGAACCTCTCAATGGGTCAAAGTAGTGCCATCTCCGCCACCCTCCCCGGCTTTGCGCTCGTTTCTCCTCTCGCCCCTCGATGGTGGCGCCCCCTTGCCCGATGCAACGTAGCAGACGACGCCACGCGTTAATGCAAGCGAGGCGATAACTTTTTAGTTTGGTGCTTTTGTTTTAGCTCCTGTTTGTTTCATGTCGCACTGAAATTACATCCAAGAGGCTTATTTCAACCGTAGGGAGCAGAAAAAGTGGTATTAACGAAATTTTGGGGCGAAAGAACATGTAAAACAAGATATAATAATGTGAGGGCATACACGATCGCGTCTGTTTGTACGTGTTTTCGCTGAGAACGGTTTGTGAATCGTTAGAAGTAGCTGTCAAGCACGGCTGGCACAAAGAGTTCATCAGAAATAGAAGCTACAAATCTGCGTTGAGTACGGCGGACTGTAACTGCTCAGTTACACAGCTACGTCGTTAAGGCGAACGGGAGTGGTGACTGAAGCCACATCAGCCATTCGGGCTTGATGGCTTCGCCTTGAGCCTTACAATAAACGTTAAAATTTATTACGTTGGCACTGATTGTGCGCTCTGTGGCTGCTAACCTTGGCATGCTGGGTACACGTCCGGCTTCAGCTTCCTTTTTGCCGAAATCGCGCATAATCAAAGGCCAAATTGGTCATCCGAAAAATGATCGTAAACATTAAACAAAAGACGGAGAACGTCCTACATGATTTAAAGATCATACGCCCCCGAAAACGATTCGTCGCCAACAAACACTGATAAAAACATGAACTCAGTAAGTATATCGTAAACTTTTATCGAGTGAGCAACGTTTCCCACAGAGTTTTAAAAGCGGAAACATCATTTTTTTTTTTGCTAAAATAGGATTGCGTGCAAATCTGATTTGTTTGTTGAGTATTCTAAAAGTTTAATTGACGCTGTATTTTTTCAATGGCTAAACACACAAGCTTAAAAAATGCAAATTTCTGTCTTTGAGTATCACTCTTTTTTTCTTATACAGGATGTTTCACTTAACTTCGACCAAATGTTAAAAATATGCAAATGCTACGTAGCTGGAAAGAAGCAAAGTAATGTTTGCCATCGCTTGGAGATTCTCAGATTTTTTTTGCATTCCGCTTAATTAGATAATTGGTGTTAATTAGTTAACTGGAGTTCTCTATTATTGTAATTACATAAAAGGTGTCAATAATAAAATTGTAGATAAACATGAAAAACTCCCGATACAGCATTTTGTTGCTCAATACGTGCTATATAAAAGTGTTTTAAATGCGAAGCATTTCTTAGCGAACATTTTATTGCGATAGCAATTATATGGACACTTCAACCTGATTTCTGCCGTCGCCGTCGCCGTAGCCGTCGCCGTCGTCGTCGTAGCCGTCGCCGTCGTCGTCGTCGCCGTCGCCGTGAGGTTCCGTATAGATAAAATTTTCACCGCGCGCCGTATGCCCGAGCGGAAGCGTGCGGGGACGTGCGCTGTCACGGAGAGCGAACGCACTCAATATCCCACGCGCAAGCAACGAAGCGGGAAGCCAGCGCCGGAGGCAGCGGGGGCGGGGGGGGGGGGGGCACTTTTACTCTGCCAACAACCGCGCTCGTCGCTCGACCGCGCCGTCTCTTATCTCTCCCACGCGCAAGCAAGGAGGCGGGAAGCCAGCGCCGGAGGGAGCGGGGGGGGGGGGGGGGCGCACTTCGACTCTGCCAACAACCGCGCTCGTCGCTCGCCGCACCGTCTCTTATCTCCACACGGCTCTGACCTTTATGCACTGTGCATTCGCCGCTCAGTTTCTGTTGAAGCGATAGACCGCTCGTACCTTCGCCCGCTGCAGCGTATGGGCTTGCTGCCAGCGTTTTCACAGTCGTTGTCTGCAGTCATTCAGTGTGATCTATTCATGTTTGTTTGTGCGCGCTCACACCACGCTTGTTCATTCAGTTAGTAATAGTCGGGCCACATTTTCCAACGCACGCTACACATGGAATGCTGCCCGGATCGGCAGTGCAGCGCTACAGGTGTGTCCCTTCGCACGCGCGCTACCCAAGGGAAGCGCTTCTCATCAACACCACCGTTTCACACGCGCCTTCTCGTGGTCATCGAGTCTCTCTTCATGTCGGTCTACTTACGCCGCAGCACACCTGCTTACTTAATCAGCTCATGTTTACTACAATTCATATTGCTACCAAAGCCGCTCACCTTACTTCGTATGTCATTGCTGTGTTGGTATCGCATTCATTGCTTCGCCCTTAGGGCGAAACTGTGACATTTTTTCACTTTGGCAGTACCTATCTATCTATCTATCTATCTAGCCGCCTACATCTTGGGGCTCTCATGGCTGTTTCGTTAACTTGGTATGTACCAAATTTGGCATAGTATGACAAGAGTCTATGACGAACATAAATGATAGGTCATCACATGAATGCCATTAAATGCGTGTCATGTAGGTCATGAAAAGCTGCCACAAATGACAAGTGACCCAGAGAAAAAAAGATTAACACTTAAAAACCACTGAAATGGGTTGAATGTCGGATGTGGTACTAAGTGAAGGAAAAGGCTTTAGAATGATGGTCAAAGTCATAGTCATGACAATGACTCAGCGAAAAAAAAATTAACACTCAGAAACCAGTGGAATGGGTTCGGATGGGGTACTACGTGAAGGAGTACTATGGGGTACTACGGTTGATGATCGAAGTCGTAGTCATGAGCTTGAGTAAGGTTTTGCCGTAAGGTCTCTTAGGCGTAGCTAAAGGGACTCCTTAGGACTCATGACATGCGTGTCATGTAGATAATGAAACAGCCACCTAGGTCTTGGTGCTCTCATGGCCGTTTCGTTAACTTGTTAGGCTCACCGCACACTTCCTTCACGTAACATCGATTCCCACAGGGCGTGTGCATCTGCC
The DNA here is from genome assembly GCF_013339745.2 of Dermacentor silvarum. Taxonomy (NCBI): domain Eukaryota; kingdom Metazoa; phylum Arthropoda; class Arachnida; order Ixodida; family Ixodidae; genus Dermacentor; species Dermacentor silvarum. Next base: position 6,197,232 of record NC_051158.1, read on the forward strand.
GGCTTTTTCCGAACGTGATAGAAGCCTGCGAATAGACGCAAAATTGCCGCGCGACTGGCCCCTCCAGGCACTTTGCATGTATTCGCGGGCACACATTGCCCACAGCCCAATAAGACCGCGCCGTTGGAACCAGTCATCTGGAATAGATGCTGGAAAAGTTTCTACCCATGTTGTGCTTGTTTTTCTGGCGACTCTATCCAATTCACGTCTACATCTCAGCTAACCTGTAAACGGTATAACAGCTGATGTTCGTTTCTTCATAAGTCAACAGTGGGCTTGATTTGCGTTTGTGCAAACTTCTAAAGCTTCTCTTTTGGTGCTTGTTTTTCAGCACAGAAGTGAGCGCTCTGTTCGCCGAAGTGGTTCTTCGTTGCCCTGCCCTACGAGTCCTCATGCTACCTTGGCCAGAACATTGCTACCGCGAACAGTTCCTGAATGGCTGCCCAGTATCGCGATATGGCGTGGAGCAGTGGATGGTGCCCTGGCTGACGGCTATCAGGACCTCCGGACTGCACCAGCTGGGCATCTATTTGCCGGGCATGGACAAAGTGCAGTGTCGCACTCTATTGCAAGCTGTCGCTGACAACAAGACGTTGATGAACATGGAGCTCGACGAAGTGCCGCTGATCATGAATAATAGCACAGACAGTAACAATCTGATGTTCCTGTCCAAAACTATCCAGGACTTAAGTCTCGGGGACCGCGTTCGCCTCATGAACCTTTACGTGACCTTTGAGAACGCACCCAAGATATTGGCATCCGCCGAACTTCCCACCGTGAACTTCGACAACCTCTGTATCGATTTCACTGAAGAACGGGACCTGGATCCTATATTGGCATGCGGCGAGGCGCTCTCTCGCCGCGGTACCGTAACAATAATTACGATCTACTGCACATTGATGCGTCAACCCGCGTTCGGCGCCTTGTTGGATTGGCTTGCCCAGTCGTCCACACTGACCCACATGAAAGTCGTCGCCTGTAAACACGGAGGGACAGAGAGGTTATGTGGTTGCTGCGACGACATGTACCATTCGGTGGTCGAGGCGCTGTCGAAGAACGCCAACATCGCTAGCATAGGTTTGTATGGCGTCAGTGTACAATCGAAACACCTCCACATGCTCTTGCGCTGCGCTCGCAAGCATCGAAATCTCATCGAGATCAGCCTGGATGCAGCTTGCAAAGACGCCGACACGTGGAACCTGTGTAGTTCGTCGGGGATGAACGTCTACGTGACCGTCATGAGGGTAAGATCCATCCTTCTCCGATTTTCTTTATTGGGGTAGCAAATTTTCGAACACTCCACACACGCTTAGACAGCATCATCCGTGTCCCGAATGCAAGGGCTTATGCAGAACAGGAGCGTCTTCTTCTTTCTGGGGTTTTACGTGCCAAAACCAGTTCTGATTGTGAGGCACGCCGTAGTGGAGGGCTCAGGATTAATTTTGACCACCTGGGGTTGTTTAACGTGCACTGCAACGCAAGCACACGGGCGTTTTTGCATTTCGCCTCCATCGAAATGCGGCCGCCGCAGCAGGGATTCGATCCCGCGACCTCGTGCTCAGCAGCGCAACGCCTTAGCTATAGCTGAGCCACCGCGGCGGGGCCAGGAGCATCCACTCTTGCTGCATTTATTTCACGGGGGAAAAGTTAAACCATACAAAAAGGTGGGAATGTTTCCGTGGTGGAATTTCCAGTAGAAACCGCAGTGTTGCTAGGAGTGCCGGTATTACGGGAGACGCAGCAATGCGCAGTTTCCTGCAAGAAATACTAAAGGAAACTGTGTCACTATGGTCGGTGAGAACCGCAAAATGTACGCTGTCCAACTCGAGCTCAGTTTGCATAGATGCGCCAACCAGTTAGGTTCGCTTCGGAAAACCGCGTTTTTCTGTAGGATCCCATATTCTTTTTATCGGGTTATTAGATAACGGAGTTATGGAGTACATGGGTTATTTCAGTAGGGAAGTGCGACAATACTCAGTGATTTTGCATGGGTGCAGAGACATTAGCTTACTGCGTTTGGAAAACTGCAGTTGCTTTAAAATTTAACGACATGAAGCATAATAATTAAGGCAGAACAACGCCTGAAGCTACGAAGATGAAGATCAGACTAATTCGTGCGTACACATCATTCCGTGGTAGCTGGGCAACAGAGGTTCTCTCTAGGGAGTTTTGTGGGAAACTCTAGTGCCGCAAAGCATTCCGTCGTGCGGAGCTAGGGAGGGAATGTTCATTGTTCCTCTCTTTCTTGTCTTACCGATGATGCGCTCGTTGAAGCGCTGAGGTTTGGGGTATTAAGAAGTGCAACTTTCCGACTCAGTGAAGCCAGTATTTTTGTAGCGTCGCATTAGGTGGGATCGGCTGCCTAATCTAACGAACAGTAGCATGCTGACAACGTGGCTGCTCAGCGAGCTACTAACAATATTTTAAATTACTCATTTCTTTTGTGCGATAAATGAAGGTCCTGAACCTCTAAACCCTAGAAGAGTAGTCACAAGCCTCGGGCCACCATCAATGATTTAAAATATTTGCTTTTCAACTGCCACTTTCGGTTTCGTTTCCTAGGAGGTAGTGTTCTGTGACGTCATGACAAAGTATGTGATCAATGGGAGGAGGACATTACGACGCTTTGACGCCCGCGATGCTGCTACATCGAACCTCACAATGATAAGCAGCATTACGGACGACCACGCAAGCCGGAGCGAATGCCGATACGTCGCAGTATCCTCCTCTCGCCTGGCCACATGCTTCACATGCATGCATGAAGTCCATGCATGAAGTCACACGCATGAAGTCCCAACACCACACAAACGAAACTGGAACTGACTGTAGCCAAGCTCTCATAATACATTATTAGGGGCGCAGTACGCCTTATTTTTTTCCGCGGTTTCATATCTCCATGCCTTCATTTACAAAAAAAAAAAAAAAAAAAAGACTCCAAAATATCGGGCTAGTAACCGTGTTAACTATAGGCCGTGATCAATGTAAGGTAAGGTTCATCTCTTAGCTTCAACGTGCAATCCGCATTTTGAATTTTTGTGTGCTGCCCTCTGCCACACGCTCGTGAAAACGTTTTGGAAGGGCGCCGGAGCTTTCGCCGGTTGATTTGTCTACCTGCGCCCACGTTGAGTGCGCGTCGATTGTGGATCGCGAATAATTATTAACGGCTTCTCCGGGGCAGCATCTTGTTCCTAGAAGTCATGTAGCACTCACTAACTACTGGTTGAGCAGGCCTGAGTGCGAGGGTGTGATAATAATGCGGCCAATAAAGGCACGATGAGTTCCGTCTGCCGACGCGGCTGCCTTGGAGTTTGTTGACACTAATTTCTGCACTTGCACCTCGCTTTTATTGTGATAGCAATTGTATGCACACTCCAGGCGCATTTCTGCCGTCACCGTGAGGTCCCGTATAAAGTCGACGGGCCATAAAATGTTCCCCGCGCGCCGCGCGCTTTATGTGCGAATGAAAGCATGCGACGGTGAGCCAGAATCGTGGCTAGACATTAAGCATATTCAAGAAGCGTTCGAGCGCAGCCTGCCATGTCGGATTTACCAAAGCGGTGCACTTGTTTCCATCGACATTAAAGCCACAGATGGTTGTTAGCGTCAAATATTGGGGGAAAGGTGCATCGCTATTATGAAAATTCGAGAGTAGATCTAACCATCAAATGGCTTGCATATAGCGCATTTTGCTACCTGTGGTGCCGTCGCATTCAACTGCTTTTCTTTTTCCAACAGTGCAGCGCGCTCAGCGTCTGCCGCTACTTTTTCTTGCCGCATCGAAATGGTCGGCTGCAAAGCGCGCAGGACTCGGCCGGCTTGGTCACACAGCGTGGCGCCATCTCTCGAGGCGCTGCGAAACCCGCGCCGTGGATCATGGTCCGCTGGCATTGAGAAGAGCACAGGCAACCCTATCTCAGCGCCATAAGATGACAATCAAGTTTATGGTGCCCTGTATCTGCCCTTTGAATGTCGCTATTGGAAACGACAAATAAAACTTCAGCATACTAGAAGTTGCAACTTGAGTGATATTATGAACAAACATTAGGAAGAAATCGAATAAACAAGCTTTATTGAATTCGCAGATGGGTCCTATACCTAGACGTCCGCCATGAAATCGGAAGCAACATTTTTTGTAACTCGTTTGGGCAGTAACTAGCGTATGTAATGCGGTCCTGTATAAGGGTTGGGGGCCAGAGACCGCATTTTCTTAACTTTTGGCTGGTTGCCCGGATGATCTCCTTTTGTTCTCGCAATGACAATCGGATGTTCTCGCTTGAGTGCCCGAATAACGGCTCTAGCTTTTCGCTCAAGGTCACTTGAAGGTCGCGGACAACGAGCACTAAAAGCATTTCACGCTTAATAATGTGAGAACATAGAGCAACATACACATCTGCGCATATGAGCCACTTTGTTCCACCTTTTGTTCAATATGGGTACTTAAACAACGGCAACTGTGGTCCAGCAGATATATACATCACGCGCTGTTAATTTATTACTTGACACTGACTCACTGACTTGGCTCACTGACAGGCCGTGTTCTCTCGCGATATCGCGCGTGACATCGCTGACACTGTTGGTACTGAGAGCGAGGTGGTTCTTTATGCTGCTGTACCGAATATATCGTCTCTTCTTTCCAGTTTGACGCAGAGGTAAGCAGTGATCTCTGGAATTAAGAAATGTGCCAGCATAACAACACGTTCAGACCCACCCATCCACGTAGCGAATGCGACCGGCAGCCTACGGGAACGGTGACGTACAGATGTTGGCACAGCGCTGTGTCACCGTTTGCAGCTCATTGTGTACGCGCCATGCGAAGCGGAGAGTAGTTTATTTCATATCGCTAAGGCCAGAACTGAACTATAAAAGCAGTTTCCTTCGCCCTAACTGCTTACTCTTAAGGTAGTAATCAAATAATTAAATAATCATTTAAATGAGTAATAATAACAGTGCAACTAAATACATTTTCTCGATACATTAGTAACATACCAATAGTGCTGAAATAGTTATCGCAGTGTTCACAAACAAATGTATTGGTGCTGTATATATATTTTTACCAGACATGCCTTTAAACAAGTTTTTGCCTAAGCTCGTGCAAGTATAAGCATTTCTAGCAATCAAATGGCGTCAGCACTAACCAACATTATTGCGTACCAAAGTTGGTAATGAAACATTATTGGAGGTTTTCATACAAATTATGACGTCTGCCGCTACGCATGTGTGGCCAAAAAAGCGATTTTTCATTATGCCTCTTTATTTTTAAGAAAATATATCTTAAGCAAGTGCAGCAGTTCAGCCTAAGCACACACTGAGTGCACATAAAGCATTGCAGACCATTGATTTTGTTAAGCCATTCTCAACGTTCCAGCACCATGCCTGCGAATAGTTGCACATTTCCTGACTGAAAATTAACAAAAACGACTACTTGCTATTGCCAGGGAAACGAAGCGAGAGGGCGAATCATACGCGAGTGCTTCGGCCTTACTTTGCTCGAACGAATATGTATCGCTATTCTTTTTTTTTTTTTTCCTGACGTAATTGAGGCATGGAACGGGCTTCCGAATGATGTGGTCAATACAAATGATGTTATTGAATTCATGCGTTTACTTGATGTACATTTATCTGATTCACTATGATGATTAGTCTGAGCTTTAGCTATGATTACTATATATAAATGTCTTGTTGTTTGGTTGTATTATATATACATATATGTGTATGTACGTGTACGTAAGTGCGTATGCGTGTGAACTTCTGTATGCAAAATGTGCTCCCTCCCTGTAATGACCATCAAGAGAGGGTTAACAGTATTTCTAAATATATAGAACTATTACGGCACCGGCCGTAGGGCTGCCACGTGGCCTTGGAGGTCGGCCTCCATTAATGTTGAGGCAGCATTCACAGCGATGTGCGTTGTCGACACGAGCTGTTCACGCATAATATTCATTGCTCTTTCTGTACAATTTGTTGGAACACTCGCAGAAGCTGCAGAAGATCATGCTCCGGAACGCCGCCCGGATCAGTGCGGCGGCCATGTTCGTCTTGGGCGAGAACACCCGCAAGGGCGCCCGGCTCATCGAATCCCTGCACGACCATCCACGGCTGCTGGAACTGGTGCGGAAAGGAGCATGTGCCTCCGAAGCCGAGGCTCAGGCGATGGCCCAGCGAGCCATGCGGAGTGTGCAAAGTTGCAGCCTTTGCGACTACATGACGCTGACCGGTGTGGTCAAGGAGAAAGTGAAGCGCCTTGACCCCGACTCCAAAGAAGTCCACCTCGTAGATTTGCCGAATGACTGCTGGCTTCACGTGCGCCGATACCTGAAGATTGCACACGTTGTTATGCCACGTCCTGTTGAAGACTGGGAGTGGCCCAGTGAGTCTGTGCCTACCCTAGTATCTCTGTTTTAGCGTGGAGTATGCCCCAGCTCTCCCTTCCCTCGCCCCCCCCCCCCCCCCCAAGAAAAATTCCGGCTACGCCACTGGCTGCTCATACCAGCCTATCTCCTTGCACTAAGCGCTGCGCTTGACTAACTTACGGAAGCACGCAAGTCTATGCAGCACACCCCGTATGCATGCACAAACCGAGAAATAAAAGCATTATTGTGTACAGACAATAGCGTCGTTATTCTTTTCTACTTTTTTATTGGGACCTAATAAAAATGTTACGCGAATGATTATCGCTTCACTTCTCGAGAAAGATTAAAGATCGCAACGTTTCTAACTATTGAGATTTGATAACGAGCACTTCCAGGGTGTGGCTGACAAGGCCGACTCGCCGGTCGCATATTACGAGGGATTTTCTTTCAAAAGCTGAAGGAACGTGCTGCGATTTTTTTTTCCTTAGTCAAGCCCAGCCCAGATGAAATATCTAGAAGCAATGGATGTAAAGAGAACTATGCATATATTCCACTGGTGTCATTCGTCATCACTACTGATGCCTTCGGTATAAACAGCCGCCATGACTGGGTACCTTCGCTATGCTCCCGGCACCACTGCCGTGGGTTACGCGCAGGACTGGTACATGCGTTTTGTGGTACTTTCTTTTTACCGCGATAACCACGTCGATTTCTGGGATGTTCAGCTGTCTAAACAGAACCAAGAGTTTCAGCGAGATAGACCTTTACAAGAAACCAGGCATCGATTTCTTTAGGTTGCCGAAAATAAGTCATGGCAGCGTGATTAATCATCGCCTCAAAAAACCACAGACCCTCTGGTTGCCTCGTATTAACACAGTTTCGGGATCTCCACAACGCGCGCGTTTGGGGTCGTGAACCACAATAATTTAGATAGTTAGTGTTCTACCACCGTCTACAATCGTATCCGCGATATTCTCCGGAGAATTAGTAACGCCAATCCAATATCTGCAGAAAAAGCGAGTAGCTGCTTTTAGTTCTAATACCCGTGTTACATGGGCTAATACACCTGTCAAGCGGGCAAGTTAAGTGGACTTACGGGGAGTGCACTTCGGGACCTTGAGTGACACTTTAGGCTACGCGGTTCTAAACGGGAAAACGGAGCGCACTCGCAGTAAAAAAAAAAAAAAAAAAAAATGCCAACAGACTACGAGCGCTTATTGTGAAGATGTAGATTAAAAAGAAAAGTACTTCTAAAGAGGGATTGTTTTACGTTGTATGATTAATTAAAACAAACTTAATCTATGTTTTTTCATCAAAAAACTAAAATATTTTTTTTTTATTATGAGAGTGTGGCAAGTCGATGCCGGCCTAGAAAAATGCCTAGCCAATCCAGAACGACATAGCGGCGTGCGACAAGGCGGTATTTGATCCTGCTCGAACAGAATATGAACGTGTTTTAGGCTATTATTTGTGTGCAAGAGCTGTTCAACCACTAAAATGAACTTCTGTGTCCTTTTTTATGCACTATATTTTGTACCATTGAAATCGCTGGCGACGAGGCTACGCACTCGGCCACCAAAGTGCGTTCCATGAACGCACTTCGACCGGAGAACACTCTGCAGTGATTCAAAAAAAAAAAAAAAACTTTTTTTGGCAAAGTGCAGATAAACCGAGTGACACTCTCCGTAAGTGCACTTAACTTGCCCGCTTGACAGGGGTATTAAGTGCACTTTGAGCGAGTGCACTTCGCGGCTAGTGTCATTAGCAGGCTGCCACACGGGAACGCTAAGTGACACTGCAGAGCGCACTCACTGGCGAGTGTGTTTGGCGAACTCATTTCGCGGCGGCGAAGTGTGTAGCCTCGTTAGCAATGAGTAAAAAATAAGTAAAGCATTATTGAAAGAAGAGTCAGGAATAATTTTTAATGACATTGTTTTAAATTGCTAACGTTACAAGATAATAAAATGTGCCACACCGCAAAGAAAAAAAAAGAACAGCGAAAAACTAAAAAAAAAAATTATGGGGTTTTACGTGCCAAAACCAGTTCTGATTATGAGGCACGCCGTAGTGGGGAACTCCGGAAATTTGGACCACCTGGGTTTCTTTAACGTGCACCTAAATCTAAGTAGACGGGTGTTTTCGCATTTCGCCCCCATCGAAATGCGGCCGCCGTAGCCGGGATTCGATCCCGCGACCTCGTGCTCAGCAGCCCAACACCATAGCCACTGAGCAACCACAGCGGGTCATACTCTCGCTCTCGGGCTGTTCACGACCACGCCGGGTAATGGCTGCGCAGTTGTTCGGCGGATCGAGTCGTTTTGACTGTTGCTGGTCAAGTTGCCGTCGTTGCCAGCGCTTGTAAAGGTGGATTGTAAATGTTGCTTCTAACAATAAACTCTTGTCGTGGACACATTATTATATTCACAAAACTATGCTTTCCCGTCTGACTCCCGATCGCCATGGCCATCAGTTTGAAAGAACACTTTTCTTTCTCGTGTAGCAGTGCGCCGCCAAAGTGACACTCAGCGCGCTGATTCTAGCCACCATAGCGCTGAAGTGCATTCGCTCAAAGTGCGCTTTACATTGCCCGTGTGGCATGGGTATAAAACTTCCAAAGGCGCGGGGGTGGTTGACCAAGATATATTGATGAAGGAATAAGCCGCTTTAGAAGAAATGATACTTCGTTGCCTGATTAGGGGGTCTCATAACACTTGGCCATTGGCGGTACGCCTGCTACGAGCGGGGCTCGACCCCCCTCCGTAATGGACCGGCCTACCTGCGTCCCAGTTTCGCATTTCCATGCCTCTGTCACCGACGTCTGAAATCTCTTTTAGGTTATTCCTAACTTTTCACCTGCTAATTTCTCTGACTAAAAGCTTGCTATAATATCGTTCGTGCTAGCGTTTTCTATTGTTTTGCCGAATAAAAATTTAATTTTGTGCAAATGCTGATGTTCGAGGGCAAATCGCATTAAAGAGGAATCCACCAAACTAACCTTCATTTCTAATAATATACGATCAGCTTCTACCTAGAGGATAAATATGTTGCTAAGCCTTAGCATACTTCCAACAATGCGCTGCAACTTTTTACAGCGAGGGAATTAGTGTGACAAGGAGCACTCGAAAACCTTATATGGTTGTTCTAATCGTGTCCCGGGAGGAATAGATCATTCACGGCGTTTATATTTAGATCTTAAAACGGGCTGATAAGCGATTTAGCAATTCATGATCCAGCTATAGGAGCGCGCTTGAAAAAAAAAAAAAAGAACATGGACCAAAGAAATCAGAACACCCAAAGAAGCGCTGAATTGCTTTGTCCCCATGTTTTTCAATTGCACTTCCTATATGACAAAGCTATATTTAGAGAGAATGTGGGGGAGTATTAGCGGTAATAAGTAGAAAAAATCTTTTTAGTAAATAATGGGTAAATGAAATTTACTAAGGGGCGTTAATAAAACGCTCACAAAGTTATACCAACAAGGGGGAAAACCCAACGGTTCAAGAGTCCTGTAAAATGGCCGGTCTTCTCCGATTCAAGGTCGGCCTTACAATGTATACAGTCGTTTCTCTGACACGGAACTCGCGATCGACTGACATGCGAAATTGTGGAACTTATCTATCACTTGACAGAAAAAAAAAAAAGGTCATGACATCTCTTGTCAATGGATACCGGGCCATTGCGGTATCACAGGAAATAATGACACACATAAGGCAGCTCGGGCATCAAACCAAGATGACCGTTGCGCCCCCATTCCTCTCTCAAGGACAAACGCTGTGAGGCAACGTCGCATTCCAGCACGCACACTCTCGTTAGCTGAGTGGAACATCGCCCATTCAAGGTGCACCAGTTCATTTTTCTTGCGCTGTTTACTGGAAGACACTGACAGGGACGAAACAAACACTGCTTGTAAAGAGGACACGAAGTGAAAAGGGGAAGCGCTAACTGCCAACCAGTTCATTGACAGACCAAAGCACAGTTTAAAAGAACCCAACGACGCATTGTGACTGCGTGAACTATAGTTATAACAGATCCCCTAAGATCGCGTTCTCACGTTTCTGCTAGCTATTATTCTATTAGTGTATTCTGTGTGTCTATGCGTCCCCTGGGTAAATAATTTCAGCATTGTAGTAAGCATGACTGAAGGCGTGCTCAACGACTCAAGTTTACATCATAAACTGCTTGTTGCTGTCAACGAGCTCCATTTGTTTGCAACTAATGAGAGCGTACAAGGCTTTAGAGGCTCACAATTATTTCCCGAGGGGGTTCGTGAAGCATATTGCAGAGAAGCATACAGTTGCCGTCACAACGCGTCGTCTTGTTGGCCAAGGTGAACGTAAATGGCAGCTTGGGGCGCTTGCCTGCGAGATTTCATGTGTGTGTGTGTGTGTAAAAACTTTTTATTTACAAAAGTCCTGAGGCTCGACTATTTCAAGTCGAGGCGGGCCGCTCCCACGATGGCACCGTTAGGCCCAGCCCTTCAGCGACATCGTGGGCCCTCTGGACAGCCCGTAGCTGATCTTGAAAAGATGAACTCTCTAACATCTTCTTCCAATGGAGCCATTCTTCTTCAGGGTTGGTGAGAGTCTGTTTAATATAGCTATGCACCAGCTACCAAGGCGGCTTGCGGACGTACTGGGCCTGAAACACACGGTGTACGCCGACGACGCCACCGTGTGGACGCATTAAGGGTCCATCGGTGAGCAGGAGGGCGTCTTACAAAGAGCTCTCGACATTATTCACGACTATGCCGCGGAAACGGGTTTACACACCACCCCAGACAAAACAGAGTTCGTCGTCATTCATGGTGGCCGATCCACCTTTGGCAAACAGGAAGAAAATCAACCTTTTAAGCTGTACATCGGTAACCGACCCATCACACGGAAATCTACTATCCGAATGCTCGGTATGCACCTAGACGAGAACTGCACAGCGAACATTTGGTTCCAACGCGTTACGAAGACAAGCAAACAAATCATGCGCGCTTTACGCAGAATTTCTAACCGCACCCGTGGAGTAAACGAACGGGAAATGCGGCAGTTCGCGCAAGCTTTTCTCGTCTCCCGTACCATGTATGGGCTGCCGTATCATCCAGTCAACTGGACGCAGATGCTCGCTCGACCGGTTACTTAACGACGCCAAACGCATTTTACTGGACTTCCAAGGTACACACGCCTCGAAGCGCTCAAGAGCTGTAGCAAGCTCAACAACCTGCCGGAGCTCGTCGACATGCACATCTATATACACAGGAGACGAGACTTCGCGCCGCAAATGCCGGGCGACACACACTCATGCTCCTCGGATATGACGTTCACACATTGCCCATTTTGCCCAACAAAACGCCGCCGTGGGAAACCACGGTTCTCACCGATGGCAAGCCACTTCCTCTCAGTATTGACCCTAATCAGCGAATGCGGCGCCTTGCATATGCCAAGAGGCATACTAAAGTTACGAGTTCACTCCCCTTGACTCAACGCATCGTATACACGGACGCTGCACTTCCTGCAGACGGCATTAGTAACACTTGTTACGCCACTGCGTGGTACGACCAGACAAATGAAAATCAGAACCGGCGCTATCATATATCAGCAGAGGCAATGTACAGCAGCCGCACAGAGCTAATGGCAATGCTAGGTAATTTGTAGTGGGCCCTCGCAACTTCGTCTGAGGCTGACCCTGTTCGCCATCATGTGTACACAGACTCCCAGGCTGCCCATCTGGCATGCGTTAATGTTCTTTACACAGATCCCGTACTGCAGAATATCCGGCACCAGACACGCCTGCTCCGCGAATGCGGTCACGATGTTAACATCCACTGGGTCCCCGCGCACTGCGGTATCCCTAGAAACGAGAAGGCTCATAGACTGGCGCGCGCTTCTCTCCACCGCGCTAGCCAGAGCCTACGATACTCCTTATCCTCTCCTAGCTACCACACCTGAGCTAGCAGATCCGATGGCAGACGAGCATGCGACCAAACAATGACGTGCCGCCTACCTCACAGCAGTGGGCAATCAGCTCTCTATACCGTCGCTTCCCTCGAAGGTATTCACACGGCGAGAGTCAGTCTTGCTTCGGAGAATTCTCCTTTCTTGCTGAACCGTTTCCACAGGGGTGGCACACCACCACCCATGGCTAGGTTCTGTTCCACGTGCAAATGTCGTGCTGATCTCAACCACTTGTGTTGGGAGTGCCCTCCACATCCCACCTAGGCTTCGTGCCGTGGCCACCATGCGGGGACCCTGGCCTTCTTCTCTCCGGAATTGGGCCTGCCCGGACCCCACGCCTCCGGACCATGCCATCGAGCTCTGGCGAGCACTGCCCTTGTTCCTCCAGGACCCGGCGGCACCACCGGTCGGCTCCGCGACAGCCACAAGAGTCACTTAGCTGCCTCCAGGACGTTAGTTAATAAAACGGAGGCAGCCTCACCCTTCCCCTTTGCAATAATACCCCCTTTTCCATCGCAGCGCCCTTGGTGCACTCTAATTTGGAATAAACGTGGTTTCATTCATTCATTCTGTACTCATAGCAGAAAGTGTAATAACCAAGACACCCGACAGCTTTTGCTTGAAAAATGCTGACGACGGGATCCTGCACCTGAACAAAACGCATCAGTGCATTTTTCCAAGTACAGACACACGTGACAATTTGCAATGTCTTGTGCTGCGACTTTGTTGTGTTGACTCCGTCATCAACTCACAATGAAAGGATATGCTGAAATGATGCTTTTATAGACATGTGCTACCTTTTGCAAGAAGAATCTTTGTGCGTGTGATCATACCTGAATGGCTAGCGAACTATTTCATAGGAGTGTGGTCTTGTGTAGTCGCAATAACAGTAACAGAGCAGAATTATGCTACTGCCCAAGTCCAGAAATAGGCAATATGCTGGCTTGGGATCAAAATCAATGCAAGTAGAAATAAATGGTCCCATTACACTTGGCTCGGCATCAAGCGTGCTCTGTGGCAAAAGCATTGGTTTTGTGAGGACTGCAAAAAAGAACAGCCGGCATTCACTGTTTCAGTACCTCATGATTAAGCTGCCTGCAGGAACGCTCCAAATTACCTTTCTAGAAACAAAACTGCTTTCATGAAAAAGGTTAGGCTTTATCTGCATAGGAAATCTGTGCAACGTTGTCAAAACCTTGACGCATTTCCATATATGTGCATGCAACCTCTCGCGCTACTTATGAGTTCAGTTAAGAAAACGTTCGTATTTGCATTGATAACTGCAACATATGTCAGTTACATGGACAATACAATTCCAGCACTTCCAACAAAAAGTTTACCTCCATGATGAAGCTTCTGTTCTTGCACATTTTCATACAGCCTCCAATAAAATGGTGCATTATGCGCAGTGCCTGTATGCAGATGTGTCGTGTTCTCGTCTTTTAAGTGAAAACTGATGCCACAGCAGCACACCTCTGTTGTGGTTCGCACAATGAGCCCTCAGATGCATTGATACAAAGGAAGCTCAGACCGCTATCTGTTGAGGCACAAGTGTCCATAGCACATCATGGTAACATTGCCTTTTTTTATTTAAAAATACCTTACAGAGCCCAAGCGCCGCAAAGTGCAAGGGGGGGGGGGGGGGGTGATCTGAAAAAATAAGCTCAAAGTAGTTAGAACTTCATATGTAAAGATATAAATTCCGTAAGCAATGGGAAATCAATCAACGTAAAAGCAATAGTTAAAATAAGGAGGAATAGAATCATAATAAATGTTTACACTAGTACTGCGAGCGTAGCGTGAAACACTTTTAAACGCCGTAAGCTAGCAAACGTGTACGCACACGTACAAACACACATACTTAGATGGAGAAAGGGGATAAAAGCATTGCACGAAGTACTCAACAGCACCAATGAGAAGAAAACAAGGCATTAATGATGAAAGCAAACGTACGAAATGAGTCTGCACTATTCTGATGGTTACAGTAGTACAATCTGAAAACGGAACTAAAAAAATTATTATTTTTTGTAAAAAAATTGTTTCTAGTGCATTTACAGGATGTACAATAATACTTTGATCACTGCTCTCTCACCTTTGCCATTACTGAACGAGATCCAGTTTTTATTAGTTACAACCTTAGAAGCCAGAAAAAAAGGCAGAGAAAGTACTTTTAATTGAGTATCCTAACGTCTTGGACAATGCAATTTGTTCAAAAAAGTTACTTGCACCAGATTTCTTTAGAAGCGGGCACCGCTCGCCCTTAGGGTGAAACTGTGACATTTTTTTTTTTTTTTTTTTTTTTGTGAACCGCCTGTCTTCAGCCGCAAGAAATAAATCCGACACCAGCGGTGCTAAGCACAATCCTACGGTAATTGCTTCTTGCTGGATGAAAGTATCCCCCTCATACTCGATAAACGCCGAGCTTAGGTACGTTATTAGTAGGTACAGAAAAGTGTTAGCAAAACAGTTGCAAACGTCTTGAAACTTTGGCTATCCATATAAGTTGATGCACTCTTAATACGTCTCGATTTCAGCTTTGTTCGGTGTTGTAATACAGGTCTATGACACCGATGGAAAGAACATTGGATTATCAGATACTTTCTTAGGAAGCCGACGACTTGCTCCGACCTAATTTTTCGGGACAGATCGTCGACCGGTAGGACCGAAAGATATGCAGGCTTGGTAATATTTAGCAAGGGCCCGTTGCCAGTTTATGCTGGCAATGAACCCTGGCTTATGGGTCTCGATTGAAATGATGGTCGAAAAGTCAATGTCTGACATTCTTTCAGGTTCTTTTCTAGTTTTGTGAATCCCATATTACGGCATTCCTTCTCCGTATTTTTCTTTAGCTGCCTTATTTTCTTTCTTTCTACGTTGCTATTCTCGAAGTTGCTCAAGATGGGTTCCTTTCCCAAGGTTTTGTAATATTTGGCGTTCAATTTTACGAAAGCGCGTGTTTTGTCCGACAGTGTAAGTTTGAGATTTACAACCTTTCTTGGGCCAATCGTTCTTTTGTCATGAAAATCAGTCTTTTCAAGTGCTTTCACCGCTTCCTGAATACACGGAATATTTGCTTGCTCCGGAGCACTCTCGCTTCGCACAAATGCTCAATACTCAGTTGATGTCACTTTCGGCTAGACTGCGCATTTCGAACCTATCCGTAAAACTTAAGAACCTGAGTAAGAAAAGCTTGCCCTGTGAGGTTGACACCCCGTTTTCTTCGGCCGTGCTACATTTTTTCGTCCTATCCTTACGTTCCATTACGTGCATTTATGAGTGTACTGCAATGAATAACATATCTAACCAATGTCTTACGACTTGAGCTAAATGAGCCCACTGTTGAAAATCTTGCCTGGAGAAATCAAATAGCATCAACTATTTCTTTTTGAAAACCATCCAAAGAATTTCCAACAAAGGACAACACAACAAGGGAAGGCAAGTCAAATGATCGAGTTACGGCGCTGGAGTATCTCGCGTAGAAACGGTTACATATAACACCGCCAAAGTACAGAAAACAAGAGACTAACTTCCATACAAGCAAATGTGCAAGGTCGATATCAGCGCTATCAAGGGGGAGAATAAAGTTATCACGTCGCATTGGTTCCCACCCACAGCGGCATGCATACAACGCGGCCGAAGATCCTACAATTTCTTATTTATGCGAACAATTTAACACAGCTTTCTCTAACTGCCCCCCCCCCCCTGCATAATTCCTTTGGGCAACGCAGGTATTCTGTAAATAAATAAAATAAACATTCCTCGGGATCTTATTATAATTAACCGAGGTGTCAGTGACTGAAGCGTGCGCTTGCGTGGGACACATTTATTTTGCGACACTTTTCTAGTCGTGAGCATAAGTGAGGACTTTGAGTTATGAAGTGCCATTGTTAAAGCCCGTCCCATTATTCTGCTAAATCACACTGCGGCACAGAGGTTCTTGATAAAGAGCGAAAAGTAGCAGCGAAAGCGGAAATCCTTGTCTCACAGACGACCGCGAGTACAGACGGTAGCTGATAGGGAGCAGTGTACAATTTATCAATGTGATCCGTGATTGTAGCACATCCTGATTCCGTTAAGCATGGATGTTCCCGATGTTTAGATGATTAAGCAGTTGCGAAAAGAAATCATTGCCACTTTATCGAATGCTGTGGCCAAATCATCTTGGATCAGAGCGACCTGGTGATAGCTATCTGATAAAAACTCGAGAACAGAACGGACAATGGTATTTCTATCTGCATGCTACAACCACAACTGTCATGTGTCAGATGTCCTCCGAGAAAATCTAGGCTTACAGTTTGTAGCTATTTAGCTTGAATTTATGCAGAACTATTATAGGCTGTGTTACATACCCGCCCACCTGCTGTTTTTTGAGTGAGAACAGTATGACCGTAATAAAAGATGGGCGGTAGCATGTTAACTTCGAAGATTGCTCCACACGAATCGTCCCTCACGACAGCGTATAAGTGCACCGCTGTGACGTTCCGTGCCAGAAACTTGCAAGTTAGCCTTGCAGCTTATCGGTTCCGTGTACGGTCCGGCCACTAAGGCTTCATGTGATGCAGTTTAACAGGCTCTCCTCAGTATTGTCTTTGTTGTCATTTCCTTTCGGAGGCTGAACGAGACGATTGCTTTACTGCAAGCATCACCACCTCCTGTTAAAGCATGTTCCATTCTGTAAAAGCACTATACTCTTTTAAGGCATATGCGCAATTAAGTTCGCGGAAGACGCCACCAATAAAGGCATCGCGATGCAGCTGGCGCTTGTGAAATTTTCTTTTCTCCCGATACACTTTCGGAAACCGCGTCGGTATGCTCCTAGAGATGGGGACACGAAACAGTGATTCGAAAAAAATATATAAGGCGAACTTGATAGTTTGTTACTTTTTTGCTAGGCGCTCCGACAAACAAATTCTGTCCACACGTGCTGGAGACTATAGCAGGTGAAGTAGGTAACCGAAGCTTATAGTGTTCCTGTTCACCCACATCAACACGCGCATGGTCTCGACTCAGGTCAATTAATGTCGCTGCGCTACGATCATATCTATTGCTATGCGTTGCATGATCAGTGGTGGTACGGACAGTTCAAATTTGGAATGAGGACGATTCGAGGGCAAAAATGCCACAAGTGCGTTGAAGGAGTCGTCTGCGCCTTCCTGTGGCGTACGTAGCCAGAGATTTATTTCGGAGGGATTCTCCACTGGCCACTACGACTCCGTCCCTTCCTTCACCTATATATACGTATCAATATATATAATGTTGCCAAAACAACACTTCGCTGACTAAGTTTTCATTGCTAAGGCCTGCAGCCACTACACAGCAAATTGTACTGTCGTCCCTATTTTGATTTTAAAGATGATGGCATTAAAAAAGACAACACTTTCGTTTACAAATTAATAAATGTACATGGCGTGTGTTCATGACCTAGTTGGTTCATGACTTCGGAAAAGAAACAGTGCTAAATATGTAACCAAACAAAAGCATGGCAGCATAGTGTAATGTGTCTTCTTGTTTAGCACTGTGTTTGTGCATCCTTCCTTTCTTGTCGCATTTAGCGCACTACTTTCAGTCTGAACAACGCGTAAAGACTAGCTCAACAGTAAGCTCTTCTCAAGTTTATTTACCTAATATAAGTCACAGACAAATGAAAAAAAGACAAAATGGGGGTTTGTTAATTCGGCATTTAATACACGGATACGTCGCAACATTTTCGGAATGGTTTTCTTCCACGCCGCGTGGTCGATGATTCGGTCAAGTACCAGAAATGAGAAGCTCTTCGATGACACGAAGGCCTGGTGAGGAGCAACAATGCCCACCCAAGTCCCATCTTTCTCTGTGCGTAATTTTTAGGACTGATCCCCCTGAATAGTTATGGTTAACACGATCCGGAATGAGGTAGAGGAGCGCCTTGAGGGGGACAGCAATATTCTGCCTGCCACAGGCGCTGGGAAACACCTTTCTTCTAACTCTTTCCCCGAAACCGGCCCGGCCCTCTCCTTGGGCCCATTTGGTGCAACATGTGAGTTCCTACACATTCGATTCAGTGTAGGAGGGGGCTCTACTTCCGAAATTTCTTTTTTAGTCACCTTTCTGTCCCCGCCTCAAATATGCTTGCAAGAAGAAAGGCCAGGCAGCGTGCCATCTCTAATCAACGGCGAAGATCATCAGTGGTGCACTTTGTGCGCGCGACTGGAGACACACACAAAGCAAGGCCTGGTCGTTTTTGAGGAAACCATAAAGTCATTCTTTCCACATAAAGAGATCCGCGATTGCTACAGACAGCTTTATGCACGCTTGTCAATTTTCCCTTCAATGAAAATTTATCTCCCTCCGCTCCCGTGAACGCTCATAGCCTGTCATGCTAAGCGTTAAAGCATTAGAAGTGCTAAGCGTTAAATCTGACAACAACCTGTTTGTTGTGATGTACCGACCACCTACTGGTAATATTTCTAATTTCTTAGAATTTATTGAAAAACTTTTAGAGCATGCTACTTTTCACAATTCCAAAGTGCTTCTTGGTGGGGACTTCAACATTAACATGCTTGATTACGCCGCGTCGACTCGTGCACTAACTAACGTAATCAATTCTTCCGGTTTCAGCAGCGTTATTACAACGCCTACTCGCGTGACACCAACTTGTCAGTCTGCTCTCGACAATTTCATTGTTAACGCTGGTACTGAAATTTTCACCGCCGGGACTATCAGCTACGATATCAGCGATCACTGTCCAATATTCATAATATGCGCATTTTATGTTCATGAAAGAAGTTGGCCTGATACCACGTTCACCTACAGATGTCTGTCGGGCGAAAATATGGCAAACTTTCGCGCACTAGTTCTGCGCACAGATTGGTCTTCTCTGTATAATAAGAAAGATGCCAGTGAAGCGTACGACGAATTTCTTTCCACATTCAGTCGCCTATACAACTTGTCTTTTCCGCTTAAAACAGGAAAGGTAAAAAAACGCATTAGAAAGCCTTGGGTGCAGCCTCAGCATGTTAGAATGATTAACAAAAAAAATCGGCTGTTCAATAAATTTCTGCGCACGCGTGAGCAAAGCGATCTTGTCGCGTTTAGGAAGTTAAGGAATATACTAAATAAAGAACTGCGAAAGGCTAAGGCACTTTATTACGAGAGCCTTCTTGCAGCTGTGCAGAAAAAAAATCCAGAAAAGACTTGGAAAATTATCAATGATGCAATCAGACAAAAAAATGTGAGCCGCAGTTTTCCTGAAATAACCGTTAACAATGAAAAGATGTCCGGCTTCCTTTTAAGTGAATGTTTCAATAAACACTTCGTGGACATGATGGCATCATCAGACAACACGGTCACGGGCACTGCTGTTCAGAGATGTGTGCATAGCATTTTTCTCGAGCCGACTGATGAGGCTGAAATTTGTCGTACATTTTTGAGCTTAAAAAACAGCAATGCTGTTGATGCAGATGGTATTCAAATCATACCTATAAAATGTGTAATTGACCTCATCGCAGTCCATCTTGCATTTGTTTTTAACCTTGTTCTGGAATCTGGCCATTTTCCAACAGCTATGAAGAAAGCAAGGGTATCAGTTATATTCAAAGGTGGTAACCGAAATGACTTGGGGAACTATAGGCCTATTTCCATTTTATCTGCATTCTCTAAGGGTTTAGAAAAGGTGATTTCTGCTCGTATTAACGATTTCTTTGCAAAAAATAACATTCTTTCTGATTGTCAACACGGATTCCGCCCGGGCAGGTCAACCGAAACAGCCTTGTTATGTCAAAAGGAGCTAATAATTAATAACATTGATGCGGGTAAACTAACGTTGGGTATCTTTATTGATTATAGCAAGGCATTTGATCGTTTAAATCATCAAATTCTAATAAGTAAACTAGAGGGATATGGTATCCGTGGTGTGGCAAATTTGTTGTTTCAATCTTATCTGTCTGGGCGGACGCAGTGCGTCGCTATAGAAAAATACTGCTCTTCGTATAGGGAAATTAAATCAGGGGTGCCACAGGGTAGCGTTCTGGGCCCGATTTTGTTTAATATCTATGTAAATGATCTCGCTGAAATAGTAAGTGATGCATCCATTGTGCAATACGCTGACGATACAAGCCTGTTTGTCTCTGGCCATGATCTTGATGATCTGTTACTGAGATCTCGCAGTATTCTGTGCAATTTGTCGGCTTGGTCTCGTAATAACGCTCTAACAATTAACTGCTCCAAATCAAAGGCCATCTTGTTCAGGGCAAGAGGCAGGCAGTCTTATTTAAATCAAGAATTATTCCTGGACGGCGCGCCCATTGAAACGTTGAGCAAATACAAAGTATTGGGCGTAACACTTTCAGAAGATATGAACTGGACATATCACATTGAACTAGTTATGAAATCACTGTCATCTGCCGCAGGTGTGTTATCCCGTTGCCGTCATTTTTTTCCAGAGAAAGTGAGGTTGCAAATATATCATGCCTTGTTTGAATCGCATCTGAATTATTGTGCGCTTGTGTGGGCTACCACCACGAAGCATAATCTTCGTGCACTTCTTCAACTTCAGAAACGAGCACTTCGACATGTAGCCAATCTACCTTATTTCCATTCTACTGCGCAACTTTTTAATAAATATAAAATAATACGAGTAACTCATCTCTATGAATACCGGCTACTGCATTCTTTTTCCTTCGGCTCCAAAAATTGTAGAACACTTTTAAAACAAACATCACGACTTGAACGCGAAGAAAGTGACGCGCGTACCCGCAGCCAAGAGAGGTGGTTAGTACCATACAGGCGCACAAATTATCTCCTGCAGTCACTAAGACACACCCTACCTGCACTGTTAAACAAATTAGGGAAAGAAAATGTTACCGTAAGTACCTTGACTAGAAAACAAATTAGAGCATATTTTTGTAAACTGGACTGAATACACAATAAACAAAGCAAAAAGTGATTTCTTTTTTACATTCTTTACTGTATTTTGCGCTGTGTTTCATAATCCAATGTATCCTAATGTGGTGCATCCTAGACATATTGATTGTTGTGCTTGTTTTTTAAGTTTGATAGACATTATTTCGGATGTATAATACAAAATGCGTCTTAGCTTTGTTGTTCACTTAGCGTAATTCATTTTTTTTTATTATAAAAGCTATATAACTGTCTGAAAAGATGAATGTTGCTTTACATGTTCCTTTTTTTCTGCTACATTGTAATTGTTCATCCTAACAAATGAGTGTTGATATGTTGTACGTATGCCGATAGGGGACTTACTGCTGCCATGTGAGGGCCTTCAGGCACATTCAAGCTGTATGTCACAGCTTTTCGCCTGGAGGACCCCCAACAATGTTTGTTGGAAATAAAGTCATTGTCATTGTCATTGTCATGATGCATGTCACCCTGGCGCTAATATCGCCAGTGTCGTGTTCTTCTTTGCTAAAGTCCTTGTCCGTTTAGCGTTGTTACTTTCCAACACATGAATTACCTCTAACTCGCCCAAGTTTCCCTTCTAGCCTGTCGTACGCATATGGGGGAGCAGCGACGTCGATGAACTCGTATGGTAACTTCGAAAACGACTCGACACTGGCCGTGAACAAAGCTGGGCCCAAAAAAGAAATTTCTGTAATCTTCGTAGATACAATGGCCCCTGTATTAACTCTGCGTTTTCTTCAACTCTGCGCATTCTTCATTTCACCATCCCTTCTTTCTGGCCGTTGTTCAGGTGTCAGCCATCGCCAGTGCGGCCACCGAAAATCTCTTTCTTTCTTCGAACTACCACAAATGTGGTCACTTCTTCGAGAATCAGACACGAGGCTTGTCACACGAACACTGCAAGTCACGACAAATGTCTCGTCCTTCTCCATTAGTGCTCAGTGTGAATGACCTGCAGCCATGGCTTCTTTGCAGGAACACAAAACATCTACCCGGCCCACCCGCAGGTATGTTCGAATACAAATCATCGATGTCATCCATCATCGGTGTAAGCCGACGACTTCTCAGTGTCAGCGTTACATTTAATGACTAGTAATTAGAGATGTCAAGAGCAAGTTTTATCTCCAGTCCAACTCCAATACCGACTGTTCAAATACGTTTAAAATGCATCAATGCTTTTCTGTGATAACCGCTTGGTCGATTTTCAAAAAATTTAGTGTATTTCAGAGAGAATGTTACATTCTATTGACTTTACGAACCAAAATTTTGATTTAGAACGTGAACGTATTACAATACTTTAATATTTAATTTTGTGGTTCTAAAACATGGAAGCGCTAAGTTTACACATTTTCGAAAAAAAATAAGAAAGGGAACAAGTAGATTGAAAAACAATGGTATTGCGTCTGTCAATGCACGTGTTTGATTTCGGATTATTTTGTTTTTCGCTCAAAATATATAATGAACTTATCGCAGAACCAAGTAGCCCAGATTTCAGTTCTAAATTATTGTCGCGGCTATTCACCAGAAGAGCTTCCTCCGCGGTGTCAACCGAAGCAGCATCGTCATAACCAGCGTGTGCGTTCTGTGCCACTTGATCAACTTCTCTCCTCGTGAGAACTCGCGGTTTGGGACGCTGCGTTCAACCGAAATGTATCTGGGGTCGGTACTCTTTCCCCGTAGATGCTAACTCTACGTAGAAACTATTCGGCGCTGCACCAAGTTCATCGTCGGCCCATGTTAATCATGTTTTGGCATTTCTCTGATGGAGTACTAATGCCGTTTTCACATAGACCACATGACATTAGACAAATGCGCAAGAATATGTAACACTGGGTCACAGATCACGTTACAGTTTGTGTTTTTCTTGGTAACACCCTGTTTAGTACCAATTCTGAGCCCAGCAAACGCATGCTTAAGTTCGTGGCGAGCTGCCGCCGTTGAAATCGTGCCATTGGCGCCATGCTATCGTCTTCGAGGCGGTTGTCGTCGTAATGTTGTTTGTCTCAGACACATACGCTCGCGTCACGCATGTAACTAATCAATTTACACAAAAGCCTTAATTCAACCGGTAGCTCCTTACGGAGCTCCAACGACGCTCGATAGCAGGCTACCTGCAGGAAATACGTCGATTCGAATAATGTATTGCAACAAAATAACATCGATGCCCGCAGTGCGTAGGATCTGTAGAATGAGCGAGGGTATTGACGGATGACCACGTGGTTGGGCGGCAACGAGTCCGGGCGGCTTCTTCAGCTCCCTTGATGACCCTGCAATGGCCTGACATCAGGTTCAGAGCTGAGCAACACGGCCTTCAACTGCTCAGTATTACTTATTTCGTGATTGGTGTGATCTTTCCGCTGGGCTAAACGACATATAGTGGAGCAGATGTGCTTTATGCGTACAACGGTTACAGGTAGAACACAGTAGAGCAGTGCACGGGCCGATTTTTGCGGCCCGGGCCCGGCCCGGGCCCGTTTTTACATTGGGCGGCCCGCCCGAGCCCGATCAAAACTTTTATGGCGTACCGGGCCCGGCCCGGCCCGAAATAATCTACGTTACCCCGCCCGCCCGGCCCGCCACCCCTTTACCTTAAGCCCGAGCCCGGCCCGAGCCCGACTCGAACCCGGCCCGAGACCAAAAAATACATGTTTTCCAGAGTTGAGAAGCCCGGGAATAACTCGCAGAAAGCCAGAGCCCGGCCCAGGCCCGCGTCAAAAAACCCGAGCCCGGCCCGGGCCCGGGTCAAAAAGCACACGCCGTGCCCGAGCCCGGCCTGAGCCCGTGAAAAAACTCCTCTACCCGGCCCGGCCCGGGCTTTCGGGTAAGCCCGTGCAGTGCTCTAGAACACAGCACCCTTTGCAACGGTTACAACGGTTACTGGTAGCAGAAGTGATAGGCTACAGGGTTGGCGTAGGCGTTGGTAGTTTTTTCAGCCACTGTCATCGTGTTTTCTGTTCGCAGTGGAGGAATCGACTTCGTTTTTGTTTTTTTTTTCTCCCCCACTGGGGCTGTGCAGCGCGTTCTCGGCAGTCATGTTTGGGCAAATTCAGTGCAAACACAAAGGCACAAGGAAGCAAAAGCATGACACGTGCATTTCCTTCTTCGCCCCTTCTGTTTGCGCTGAATTTTGCAGCACTGAGTCAAACATTCCAGCTATAGCAATTAGCTGTCTTGTCCCGTGAAGAAATTCAAGTAATGTTTTTTTTTCTGGTAGATGCCCTCGTATACCTGTGATCACAGCTGGTCGTAGTGCCTTTGGCTTCCGTGGTTCGTCAATAGACGGTGCCGGTGTTGTCAAGGTCAACTCACGAGTAGGGTGGCCTATCGTTCCTCGTGGTCCTATCACGGGAGAACGCTGAGCCGTGCTCCCTCAGGGTCTGCAGAAGACGGTGGCAACCTTTCCCTTCCTCATACCGAAAAACTTCTCTCTCAATCTGAGGGAAGCGTGACCAGGCGTCCCTCCCCCCCCCCCCCTCTCCCTCCTTGGCCAGGCTCTGTAGTTGGTGGCAAACCGAGGCTGGGGCTCTGGTGCGGTCGTTTGTTGAAATGATTTATGGTCCCTCTTGCTACCACTGTTTTCTCGCTTCCATAGATTTTTGTTCAGCGCCAGTGGGTTATTGACTGCGTGTGACAGGTGTCTCGGCTGTTGACGGGTTCTACAAGTTTTCTGAGGTATATTCCTGGAGAGGGCATTGTTTCGGCGTGAGCGCCATTGCTGGCTTGCTCCGCGTGCAGCTCACTGCTTGCGTCCGCGGTGAGTCATCGCACATGAGACATGCCGTCAGAACTTGACAGGAGCTATCAGGTGACCATCGAGGAGGTCTTTAGTTAGCCTCCTCTCCTTCCACTACTGAAAGAGGGGAAATGGGCACCCGTGTGTGCGTGGAGGCCACGTGGCTATGCCAGTTATCCTCAACCTGACTGCCACTGGTCCGTCACTCGTTCTGTGACTGCGTGTGTGGTGGGCCACTGGAGATTTGCTACTCGAGCTCGTCCCATGATCCCTACCTGAGTTGGACCTGATCGCTACTCCGAGGAGTCCGACATTCTACAGAAAGTGAGTGTTGAAATTTATTCTGTATTGCCTTTCTTATGTCACGTAAGAGATCATAAACTTTTACGTTGCATTGCATTCTGCTTGAAATAGCTTTTTTTTGCCGTTGATTGACATATGGATGCTAGCTAATTTGTTACATTGCGGAAATTCGACAACAAAGCTAGAGTGCCCAATGTGTACGTGATGTTCAGCACGCACTAACAAGCGATCCACGTGTAGTTTGCGCTAACAGACCGAATGAAAATTTTAGGAGCGCCATCGCCGCAATCAGCGTTATGTAGATTATGCACCCGTTGCAGTACGCTAGACAAACGCATTTGAGGGAGTGTTTCGCACCTTTACACGTTCCAAGCCCTTCATTTACAGAACGGAATGACCACTATCATTTGCCACTATCATTCCATGAATTTTCTAAGCGTAATTTGTGTGCCATCTCTTACAGTAAGAAATATGGTCGTATCAATATCTTTCCGGCTTTTTACCCACCAATAATCTAAAAGTTTCATGTTTATCTCGACCGCTGATCGTTTGACACTTCATCTTCTAGAAGATGTACGTTAGCTACGGTTTTCATTGGGTGAATACTTCCGCATTACATCAGGATATGCCGAATGGGCTCCGCAGATTTGCCGCAGCGCAAACATGCCTCGTCTTGTACTGAATATTTGCCCCGGTATGCTTTTCGCCTAACCTCAAGTTGCAAGGCACTGTCCTCTGTGTTATGGTTAAGAATTTCCCTTATAATTTCTTTCTTCTCATGCTTGTAAATCCCCATGGTCCTTTTTGCTTCCATTCTTGGCATAGAATTCGCTGTCTGTTTCTCTCATTTTCCTTCTTATGACTCCTAGTTGTCTATTTACACTTTTAATTAGCCTGTACTTGGTTGCCGACTTTCTTGAACTCTCCCTCCTTTCTGTGTCCATGGTTTTCAAGTACAGATACTGGTGCACTTTAGCTGCCCATTCCTTTCATTCATGTTCTTGAGTCTTTCTTCAAGACTAATTCTGCTTTGTGCGTCTATGACTTCAAAAGAGGCCCAAGTCATATCACCCTGCAGTGCCTGCATTGTGGTTTTATCGTGGGCTCTCAAAGCGAACTGCCCAACTGATGTTTGGTTAACTTCCAATCACGACTGGATGGATGAGGCAGAACCCTTTAAATCGGGCGGTGGCATACGCCTCCTAGCCATGACTGTTAACATATTTTGTACTTTGTGGTGGGTGAAATTTCACCCCTGCCTTGATTTTAGCCACCAATCAGATAACCTCTGTTTGGTTATTTCTATCCGCTTAAAGTCTATTTTGCCTTCACTGTCCCTAAACCCCAATGCTTTGAAAAAATCAGCCCCGTTGCTTTGCACTGTAGGGTTGTTGTTGTTGTTGTAGCCTATCACGCCTGTGGCTCCTACCCACGGAGGGGGATTGGCCAAGAAATGGGTGGATTATTCCAAATAATATTGAGGATACACTTCCGAATATCTATGAAATTAGTATTCAACAGCGTAGAGTTATATGTTAAAGTAAATCAAGAAAGTCATATCGAATGAGTAATCAGAAATTTGAAAGTACAAAAAAAAAGAAAAGGATAGAATTTAGCAGGGTATTCGTTTGGAGTCTGTAAGGAACGTCTGGACGGCGAAGCAAGCATCCCTGTGGCTGAATCCCAAAGTGGACGCCCCGAACGAAAGAATATTAGGTTCTGTTAAGTCCAGGCCAAGCCTTCGAAAAGGTATTTCCAACAATCGTTTTCTTGCCGCAGTAAAGCGGCGACAAGATAGAAGAAAGTGGTGTATCGTCTCTTCCTCATTACAAAACGGGCAGAGGGGGGAGGGAACCAAACCCGACCTGTGTAAGTAGAAATTTAGGGAGGGTATACGGCAACGTAATTGGTGAGAGAGACCTCAAGCATCTTTGTGTTACAGGA
>NC_051158.1:6224501-6272146 GCF_013339745.2 Dermacentor silvarum
CCCCCCCCCCCCAATCCCATCTTGCCCTGTGCGTAATTTTTAGGACTGATCCCCCTGAATAGTTATGGTTAACACGATCCGGAATGAGGTAGAGGAGCGCCTTGAGTGGGACAGCAATATTCTGCCTGCCACAGGCGCTGGGAAACACCTTTCTTCTAACTTTCTCCCCGAAACCGGCCCGGCCCTGTCCTTGGGCCCATTTGGTGCAACATGTGAGTTCCTACACATTCGATTCAGTGTAGGAGGGGGCTCTATTTCCGACATTTCTTTTTTAGTCACCTCTATATCCCCGCCTCAAATATGCTTGCAAGCAGAAAGGCTAGGCAGCGTGCCATCTCTAATCAACGGTGCAGTTCATCAGTGGTGCACTTTAGTGCGCGCGACTGGAGAACACACACAAAGGAAGGCCTGGTCGTTTTTGAGGGAACCATAAAGTCATCATTCTTTCAACATAGAGAGATCCGCGATTGCTACAGACAGCTTTATGCACGCTTGTCAATTTTCCCTTTAATGAAAATTTATCTCCCTCCACTCCCGTGAACGCTCATAGCCTGTCATGATGCATGTCATGTCAGGCTATGTCATGAGCCTGTCATGATGCATATCGCCAGTGTCGTGTTCTTCTTTGCTAAAGTCCTTGTCCGTTTAGCGTTGTTACTTTCCAACACATGAATTACCTCTAACTCTCCCAAGTTTCCCTTCTAGCCTGTCGTACGCATATGGGGGAGCGGCGACGTCGATGAACTCGTATGGTAACTTCGAAAACGACTCGACACTGACCGTGAACAAAGCTGGGCCCAAAAAAGAAATTTCTGTAATCTTCCTAGATACAATGGCCCCTGTATTAACTCTGCGTTTTCTTCAACTCTGGGCATTCTTCATTTCACCATACCTTTTTTCTGGCCGTTGTTCAGGTGTCAGCCATCGCCAGTGCGGCCACCCAAATTCTCTTCCTTTCTTCGAACTACCACAAACGTGGTCACTTTTTCCAGAATCAGACGCGAGGCTTGTCACACGAACACTGCAAGTCCCGACAAATGCCTCGTCCTTCTCCATTAGTGCTCAGTGTGAATGACCTGAAGCCATGGCTTCTTTGCGGGAACACAAAACATCTACCCGGCCCACCCGCAGTGTATGTTCGAATACAAATCATCGATGTCATCCATCATCGGTGTCAGCCGACGACTTCTCAGTGTCAGCGTTATATTTATTGACTAGTAATTGGAGATGTCAAGAGCAAGCTTTAGGTCGAGCCCAGGTCCAATACCGACTGTTCAAATACATGTAAAAATAGATCAATGTTTTTCTGTGATAACCTCTTGTCGATTTTCATGAAATTTGTTGTTTTTGGAGAGAATGTTACATTCTAGTGACTTCATCAACCAAAATTTTGATTTAGAACTTGGATGTATTACAATATTTTTTATTTAATTTTGTGGTTCTAAAACATGGAAGCGCTAAGTTTGCACATTTGCGGAAAAAAATAAGAAAGGAAACAAGTAGATTGAAAAACAGTGGTATTGCGTCTATCAATAGACGTGTTTAATTTCGGATTATTTTGTTTTTCGCTCAAAATTTATAATGAACTTATCGCAGAACCAAGTAGCGAAGATTTCAGCTCTAAATTATTGTCGCGGCTATTCATAAGAGGAGCTTCCTCCGCTGCGTCAACCGAAGCAGCTTCGTCATGACCAGCGTGTGCGTTCTGAGCCGCTTGATCAACTTCTCTCGTCGTGAGAACTCGGGGTTTGGTACGCTGCGTTGGACTGAAATGTATCTGGGGTCGGTACTCTTTCCCCGTAGATGCTAACTCTACGTAGAAACAATTCGACGCTGTACCGAGTTCATAGTCGGTCCACATTAATCATGTTTTGGCATTTCTTCGATGGAGTACTAATGCCGTTTTCACATAGACCACATGACATTAGACAAATGCTTATGATTATGTAAGACGGGGTCACAGATCACGTTACAGTGATCACGTTACAGTCTGTGTTTTTCTTGGTAACGCCCTGTTTAATACCTATTCTGAGCCCAGCAAATGCATGCTTACGTTCGTGTCGAGCGGCCGCAGTTGAAAACGTACCATTGGCGTCATGCAATCGTCTTCGACGCGGTTGTCGTCGTACTGTTGTTTGTCTCAGACACATACGCTTGCGTCACGCGTGTAACTAATCAATTTACACAAACGCGTTAGTTCACCTGGTAACTCCTTACGGAGCTCCAAACAACGCTCGATAGCAGGCTACCTGCAGAAATACGTCGATTCGAATAATGTATTGCAACAAAATAACATCGATGCCCGCAGTGCGTAGGATCTGTAGAATGAGCGAGTAAAGACTTGATTGAAAAACAGGGTATTGACGGATGACCACGTGGTTGGGCGGCCACGAGCCCGGGCGGCTTCTTCAGCTCCCTTGATGACCCTGCAATGGCCTGAACATCAGGTTCAGAGCTGAGCAACACGGCCTTCAACTGCTCAGTATTACTTCTTTCGTGATTCGTGTGACCTTTGCGCTGGGCTAAACGACATATAGTGGAGCAGATGCGCTTTTTGCTTACAACGGTTACAGGTATTCGGGTACTGGTAGCAATAGTGGTAGGCTACGGGGTTGGCGTAGGTGTTGATAGTTTTGTCACCCACCGTTATCGTGTTTTCCGTTCGCCGTGGAGGAATCGACTTCGTTTTTTTTTTTTCTCCTCCGCTGGCACTGTGCAGCGCGTTCTCGGTAGTCATGTTTGGGAAAATTCAGTGCAAACACAAAGGCACAAGGAAGCAAAAGCATGACACGAGCATTTCCTTCTTTGCCCCTTCTGTTTGCGCTGAATTTTCGCAACACTGAGTCAAACATTCCAGCTATAGCAATGAGCTGTCTTGTCCCGTGAATAAATTCAAGTAATGTTTTTCTGGTAGATGCCCTCGTATACCCTGCTGGTCGTCGTGCCTTTGACTTCCGTGGTTCATCAATAGACGGTGCCGGTGTCGTCAAGGTCAACTCACGGGTAGGGTGGCCTATCGTTCCTCGTGGTCCTATCACGGGAGAACGCTGAGCCGTGCTCCCTCATGGTCTGTACAAGACAGTGACAACCTTTCCCTTCCTCATACCGAACAACTTCTCTCTCAATCAGGGGGAAGGCTCTGTAGTTGGTGGCAAACCAAGGCAGCGTCTCTGGTGCGGTCGTTTGTTGAAATGATTTATGGTCCCTCTTGCTACCACTGTTTTCTCGCTTCCATAGATTTTTGTTCAGCGCCAGTGGGTTATTGACTGCGTGTGACAGGTGTCTCGGCTGTTGACGGGTTCTACAAGTTTTCTGAGGAAGATTCCTGGAGAGGGCATTGTTTCGGCGTGAGCGCCATTGCTGGCTTGCTCCGCGTGCAGCTCACTGCTTGCGTCCGCGGTGAGTCATCGCACATTAGACATGCGTCAGAACTTGACAGGAGCTATCAGGTGACCATCGAGGAGGTCTTTAGTTAGCCTCCTCTCCTTCCACTGCTGAAAGAGGGAAAATGGGCACCCGTGTGTGCGTGGAGGCCACGTGGCTATGCCATTTATCCTCAACCTGACTGCCACTGGTCCGTCACTCGTTCTTCGACTGCGTGTGTGGTGGGCCACTGGAGATTTGTTACTCGAGCTCGTCCCATGATCCCTACCTGAGTTGGACCTGGTCGCTACCCGTGGAGTCCGACATTCTACTAGAAAGTGAGTGTTGAAAGTTATTCTTTATTGCCTTTCTTATGTCACGTACGAGATCATAAACTTTTACGTTGCATTGTATTCTGCTTGAAATAGCTTTTTTTTGCCGTTGATTGACATATTGATGCTAGCTAATCTGTTATATTGCGAAAATTCTACAACAAAGCTAGAGCGCCCAATGTGTACGTGATGTTTAGCATGCATTAACCCAGGATCCACGTGCAGTTTGCGTGACAATTTTAGTAGTGCCATCGCCGACGTCACCGTTATGTAGATTATGCACCCTTTGCAATACGCCAAACAAACGCATTTGAGGGAGTGTTCCGCACCTTTACACGTTCCAAACCGTTCATTTACAGAACGGAATAACCGCTATCATTTGCCACTATCATTCGATGAATTTTCTTAGCGTAATTTTCTTGCCAGACGAAGACGCCTTCAGTGAAACTGCCCCTGCTCTGTCCTCTTACGAAGCCGAGAGCCACCGAGATATCTAAAGAACTTAATCAGCCGCCTCGCTAACGAGTCCCAGCTTGCTTTGTGTTTGCTCGTCTTCTCATGACGCTCTCCCAGTTGGGGTGAAAAAGAAAAATTTTCGACTCCTTTTGCACCCGCACTTGAACTAATCACCGATTAAAAAGGTCCATGGTCAGACCACCTCGGTTTTGACGATGATGACGATTTAATGGCATCCCCTTTGAAACGGGGCAGTGACGAAGAGTCATCTAGCCTGCTTGATTTGATCAGGTATGCTGTACCTGTTTTAATGCAGCATTTTTATACACCTACAAAATCTACCTCGTAGTGCCATCTGTTACAGTAAGAGATATGGTCGTATCAATATCTTTCCTGCTTTTTACCCACCAATAATCTAAAAGTTTCATGTTTACCTCGACCGCTGATCAGTTGACACTTACGCTTCTAGAAGATGTACGTTAGCTACGGTTTTCATTGGGTGAATACTTGCGCATTCCATCAGGATACGCCGAATGGGCTCCGCTGATTTGCTGCAGCGCACTCATGCCTCGTCTTGTACTGAATATTTGCCCCGGTATGCTTTTGGCCTAACCTCAAGTTGCAAGGCACTGTCCTCTGTGTTATGGTTAAGAATTTCCCGTCAAATTTCTTTCTTCTCATGCTTGCAAATCCCCATGGTCCTTTTTGCTTCCATTCGTGACATAGAATTCGCTGTCTGTTTCTCTCATTTTCCTTCTGATTACCCTGTACTTGGTTGCCGACTTTCTTGACCTCTTCCTCCATTCTGTGTCCATGCTTTTCAAGTACAGATACTTTTTCACTTTAGCTGCCCATTCGTTTCATTCATGTTCTTGAGTCTTTCTTCAAGACTAATTCTGCTTTGTGCGTCTATGACTTCAAAGGAGGCCCAACAATTGTCCACCCTGCATTGCCTCCTTTGTGGTTTTATCATGGGCTCTCAAAGCGAACCGGCCAACTGATGTTTGGTTAACTTCCAATCACGACTGGATGGATGAGGCAGTACCCTTTACCACTCGCTGCTTAACTTCCAACCTTGCTCGAACCTCTGATCTCATGCACAGGACCGCATTGCCGAAAGTCAAACTAGGGACCATCACCCCTTTGACCTTGAGCTGTAACTGTAAACCTCTGCTCTAGGCTAGTCTTATTACTCAAGGAGTTGAGATGTTTCTAAAATTTCTTCGCTGCATTTCTATCCTTTTTGTTTACTTCTGACAACCATTGGCTCCCCTTTCTTCTATTCTTCTCATTAATCAAATGGGATGCTTCCCTTCTACAGTTTAAGAAGTTATTCCATTTTCTGCCTACAGTCAGCTTCTGGTTCACCCCTCAGCTTTGAATATCTGTGTTCCCTGGATGCTTCCTGACGTTTCTCTATGAACTTCTTAACCTCCTCATCCCATCAGCTCTTGGGTTTACTACGGAGACGAAGCAGTGCCCACGCGGTTTCTGCAGGGACATTGCTCGTAGGGAGTCTGACGTGCAGGTCGTTGCCCTCGGCGATTATGTGCGGTTCCGACTGTCGCGCACTGTGCCCCCCCCCCCCCCCCCCCGCTCTCTTTCTCTTAGGAGTAGATGCTCTTTGCCGCTTCAGCATAGTTGCGACAAGAGTCTGCTTTGCGCACCAAAAGAGCCTTGGCACGCCATTGTCGTCTTGCTACTGCGCGCAGTGTTAATATGAATACAACTGAACACTGGCATGACAAATTCATTCTCACCGAGAAGACTACTGCTGGTCGCCCGCTTGCGGCCTGTGTGTCAAATGAGACGGAATGTCCAATTCTGGGTATTCACACTCGCACGGCATTCCGTCTCGCCGTAACTCGGCAGGACAAGCGTTGAACGTTTTACGTTCACTGCTCCACGAGGGCACGTGTAACAGGCAAACCGACACCTTAGGAGATCACTAAAATTTAAAAAATAGGCGGATCCCCCACACCATTGGCGCACCGACGGAGTGGCGGGGCGAGGGGGGGGGGGTGTTTCGGGTGTTGTAACCCCTCCCCCTGAGGCCGAGTTAACCCCCTCTCCCCCACGCGTCCAGCGCCACCAGTCCAACGTGCTCCATCAGCGCTCTGTTCACATTGCCAATACTATTTAGGAGGTGGCTTGAGGTCGAATTGTCCTGATTAACAGAAACATTCTATCACCGTCTTCTATTTACTCATTCCCTCTTAAATTACTTTGAGTAAAACGCTGAAGAAATAAACATCTTCATCATCCTTGGTGTCATTATTATAAGTATTGAGCATTTTCTTTGCTGTTGGATTCCTCTGGCTAAAGCAAGCAAATTGCATATTATGCAAAGTGCTTGCGCCCCCCCCCCCCCCCCCCACACCACACAAACAAAAATGTGCCCCCCCCCCCCCCCCCCGGCAGAGATCCTGGCTGCGCTACTGCCCCACACTGTGGGAATCGACGTAAGTGAAACTTTCTGTGCAGTTTCCTTTCCCTGAGGACTATTGCCGGTGATGTCGACAGGCCAATGTTAAATTTCTTCAGCACTTAGTGCAATGTTTGATGGTAAAGGTTACCTTGCGTGCACCACTGCTGTTTCTCTGCGTAATAGACCGACCACACAGCGACCTTTATGGGACTGTACGCGCCAAAAGCACAATCGGATTACGAGGCACGAAGTGGTGGCAGACTACGGATACATGTGGCTGCCGCAGTCAGGATCTCACACGCAACTTCGAGCAATGCCATAGCCGCAAAGCTACCGCTGCAGGCGCAGAAGTCTTGAATTGAAGTGCCTGGGCTCTACGGTGCTTTATTGCGGTTTTCAGTGTGCACACCATCCGTCAGTTGCCCGCTTGACAAACTTGCATGGTGATTTTTTTTTCAGAAATAGCAGAAACGTACCGTATCGTACCCTCAACTCAAATTTATCCAGTTTGTCCGCAACTGCTTTCGTGTCTACGTAGTAGTAGAGTTTCCTTTTCTTGCGCACTATACAGGGTGTTTCACCAAACACATTGTTAAAGCTGCCTGCGACAGATAGCGCAATTCTAGTCTATGATGTGGTCTACTCGATCAGGTGAATATTACCTGCAGAAAATTTGAAATAGATAGTCAACTAATTAACAAACATGCACTAATTAAGCTTAACTTTACCTTATGCCACATATTGCAATAGTGTGGCGGACGCCATGTACGAGATGTGCGCTGTCAAACATGCGGTGGAAAGTCACTGTCGATCCATTTACTTTCTTAACGAAACGTCGTTTTGTGCATTGCAGCACGAAAGTAACTGGAACGCCAATGAATTTCTCCGCAAAGTTTGGGAATTATTATCTGAAACTGGTGTTATCCTTTTTTGAAAGTGTTCGCTGAAACACCTTACGAACGCATAATGCAGGAATTCCCAACTTCAACGGGGCCCTTAAACACTTCATGGACATAGTAAGAAAACGTTGCCGATCTGCCATAGAGGCTGCTGTCTACATGTGATGCAAATATTACCGCACTGCTTGCCGCAGGGAATTTACAATCTCGTGTCAAACACGGGAAAAGATCGCTTTGCTCTCGATCCCGTATTGTGTTCGTGCAGCGTGATCGAAAGCAGCTCGCAGACCAACGCTGTTGGCTGATTTCGTGATTGCGAGATCAGTCTCAGTAGCAGATAATTGCTAATTTTAAATTAAACATATGTATGTCTGTGATCTCAAAAAGACGGAAAAATCATTTCCTCTTTGCACGGCCTTCTGCGTACGCTGCTCTTGTCCTCCGAGATGCCTGCGGGGTAGCCTAGTATACAGCAGCAGCCACGACGTTCCGCAACGAGCCCTATCTCTCTCTCTCTCTCTTTTGTATACTGGAAAGTAGCGAGACTCTGAGATGCGCGCTCACCCTCGCCACTGCACTCCTCTCTTTTCTCTTCGCTGTCGCCACGTCTGCGCCTTCCGCGCATGCAACAACATGACACCGAGCAAAAACTCATAAAGGTAATGATATTTACACTTGTGCTGCAATTTTGGATAACATATGCAAAATGTTTAAGTAAAATAGACGGTTGGGTGTTTTTTCCTGCGTGTCGTGTTGTTGTATGTAGCGGGTTCACTTCATTAATTGTTCTTCGCAAAGCCATGCACCAGGCATAATTCTTCAAGCCACTGGATAATTCTTTTTCAAGCTTTTCAATACACGAAAAAGTTTACGTTGTCACATTTGATGTTCCTGTAGTGGGTTCTCGCGTGGAGTCCACATGACAAAACTCACTAAAGTATTCAAAATTGTTAACCCTTTCTGCAGCTGTACACTTTCTATGACTCTGAAGATACAAGAAATGTAGTGCAAGAAAGTTTTCAGGCAACAGGGTAAAGTGGCGTCTGAAAGGGCGAAATATATAATAAATCACTTCCTGTGTATAATTAATTAGATTGTGTCTGTGCATTGGGTTTGAAGTGGATAATTTTAACGAATGAAGTTAAAAAATACGGATGAGGTAGCCGCCGCTGGTGTTTCTAATGCCCTTGTCATACTATTGTAAGGATTTTCAGAAATAAAGCGAACGTATGTATTACAAGCTTGTCACGCCCGCGCCAAGGATGATGCAAGTCACAAAATTGGCCGCATGTCTTCTTGCTTCGCTGCAAATGACGTCGAAAGACGATAGCCTTCTTCCGCCCCTGATACGCAACACCCTCTCTTCTCCCCCGTCACGCTCTTCCTCACTCCTCCCATGATGGATGGAATGGAGGTTTTGCTGAATCCAATTCAAATTTCCCGCGTTCGCCCTACTCTCGCGCCATATGGTGGGAGCTTTTATAA
Source organism: Dermacentor silvarum (assembly GCF_013339745.2). NCBI lineage: Eukaryota > Metazoa > Arthropoda > Arachnida > Ixodida > Ixodidae > Dermacentor > Dermacentor silvarum. The sequence continues at coordinate 6,233,465 of NC_051158.1, forward strand.
CTGTTGGCTTAAAGCCGGCTACATAGCCGCGGCTTCATTCAGCTTGTTTTTAACGCGTAGCGTCTCTTGAACACCGTTTCTCACGCGTTGATTTCTCATTTACTAAATTAAAAACCCGCCCACTGTGTATTCATAATTAAATGAACGCTGCGGATCACACTTATGTACAGCCACCCAAATCTTTAACTAGCGGGCGCGAGCGGCTACTTTCTGTGCGCCAGCACCTTAAATTCGGAACAAACTTACAAATGACTACGCTATCTTCACGAGCTTTGTGAGCATAGTCAGATAGTCATTTGTAAGTTTGTTCCTAATTTAAGGTGCTGGTGCAAAAAAAGTCACCGCTCGCGCGCGCTAGTTAAAGATTTGGGCGGCTGTACATATATCTTGCCTCAGATAGGCGTGAGGTTTCCTTTGCTCTGTATAATGTTGACGTACGTGTATGACCCCGTGCCACCAGTGCTAGTAGCTTGGTTGGTTTTGGCCGGGTGGTTGAATCAAGTGACGGACAGACAGCCTAAGTTTTCGCGCTTAGGTAGCGCAAGAAATACTATCGTCTTTAATAACCTTTTGACGGAGAATGCAAAGGCAACACAAAGTAAACCTCAAGTGATGTGGGTAACAGAACTCCGGTAATGACACCTTGGGGGGGGGGGGGGGGGGGTTCAGCATCGCCGAAGCTTATCCCCCGCCCCCTCGTAGTCGGCGCTTCGACAATGATCCAAACACTCTTCTTGATTGACGTCAGCTATCAGCCAATAGCAGCCGTCTGTGGGAAACTGGCACATGACGACATATACAAGACACCGGCAGCTTCGAAGCGGGTACGAAACACTTTGTTTGAAAAGAGTGTTTCAGAAAAAACATTCACCGACGATTACGATACTACCAAATGCGAATTTAGAGAGCCGCTGTTTAGGTGTTTGGAATTCGCGTACTATTGTGGCAAAGAATTTGATTCTGAACGACAGTGTCTCTCGCCGGCGGCGCTGAGCCTCTGCTCGGGCAGCTCTTTTAGCAGCAGCGGCAGTCCAAGCATTTCCACCGGTTGTGTCGCTCATTCTTCAGAAAGAAAGTGTGAACACGGGAATGCGTGGGGTGCGCGGAGCGCATTCTCTAGCGGCGGAGGCGCAAGCGAGGTGACGCATGCGCAGTGGGTCCGAGGCCCGCGCGAGTGCTTTGTTTCCATTGGGCTCGCCGCATGCCTGGTCGCCTACGTTGAGCATGTCTCGTGCCGAACTCCGCTTTCGCACTCGCGCCCTGTTCGCTCTCACTGTCTTTCATTCCCCGCTTCGCTCCGCGTTCACTCTTGCATCTTACGCTACGCTAACATGCGAGGGACGCCGATGCTCAACGCAGGAACGGGCTCCTAAAAGCTGCGCTCTGAAAGTGACTTCGCGCTACGTTTGCCAGCTCCATGCGCCGCGCAAGACTAACATTTGGCTGATATGTTCACTATAGTATCCACTGACTGGTTCAGAACTCCTTTTAAATATATAATAAATGAAACGATGCAGCCTTCTACTGTCCTTTCTTAATTTTGCCGTTTTTTTTTTTCCTCTCTTTGTCTCCAGCGCAGACGAGACCCATTCAACAGTGCAGACGTGAAGCATGGCCAACATGTTGGGTTTCCACCTACATGCCATTCGTGAACGAATAATGGAACCCTCCTATCTGTGGGTCCCGTGCACTAAGACCAGCGATGTCAGCTGCATTTTGCTCCACCACAGAGAAGCCATAAACCAAGTTCTCCTTGGCGCCGGCCTGGAGCTGCGCGAGGACGTGCGTTGTGCCGGTGGAACCCGCCTTGCAGTGACTCAGATTGCCGCCTACCTACTCTCGGCTCAACAGAACAACCCGGTGAAGAGCGCGGGGTTCAATCTCGCCAACGATCTGCTCATGTCTCACCACTGCGTCACTGCATTGGAAGTATACTGCGCCGCTTGCTGCACGTACCAGGCGCGAGCCGTCCTCACGCGGAATCCCGCCTTGAAGAGCCTGACTGTTCACGTGCCAAATCCCAACACTTGCCAGGATGGCATTCCAACCGCCGTTTTCACGCTCATCGAGAGCCTGCTCTATCTCGAAGAGCTCGTATTTAAAACCGAGAGCGCTACGCTCTACTCCCCGGTTAAATGTGACAATGACGCGCTTCTGGCGCAAGCTGGAAGGCATCTCACGACGCTCGATGTAAGGTGTCTGGACATGAGTGCAAAATATGCCCATCAATTCGTCTGTGCGCTAATTGACAGCACCACCGTAGCCGAGCTAGCAGTTGGAGGCTGTGTGTACCGAGCTGGTCCCCAAGCGAAACCCGGGAAGCTGTTTGGTGATTACCTGATCCGGAGCGCCTCCATCCTGAAGAAGCTCACGCTGAGCGATGGCCCCGCGTGTGATAATCGACCTCTGTGGAAAACACTAGTTGCTGCGCTCTGCAAGATGACCGCATTGCAAGACCTGACCCTCGAAGTGCCCATCGGATACGAAATCTTGTAAGCAACCACTCGGCTTTATTTATCCTACGCTTAATATTTGCTGTACCTGTACTCCATAGAACAACGTCAGGATTCGTAATGTAGAAACCAATGTGCTTTCTAAAGTAGTATAGCCCTGACGTACAGTTATTGTATGGCTCCGTATTAGTGCCACAGTAGTTCCATGCTCGAAATTACGTTTTCCTTGTCCGTCCATTTTGTTACTTTGACACGATGTCGCGTTGAACACACACAACGAGGATGCGTTCTAGAGTATGCATTACTACGATATTCAGAAAGGTGGTATCGTCACAGATTTACAATTACCTTTAAAATGTGTTAATAATTTTTTTTCGTTTCAAAGGTTGCTTTTAATGAATATCTCTTGATACGATTGCACCCACGCCCGCACAAACCATCCCATACCAGTTGGGTTCTTGTCTAGTTACCCTTAATTGGTGAACGCAATTATTGAACAAAAGAAGCAAGCAAGCCTCAATATCTACATCACCTTCTTCGCTGTGAAGGAATGCAGCGGTCGCAGTAAATGAATTCAGAGCCGAAGGAATCGCTGAAGTCTGCTGTTGTCCTTACATTATCTTTTTTTTAATTTTTCATTGTTTTACTGCAAATATGTCTCCGCTTGCGCCTAATCTTGAAACACCATATTATATACAGATGCATTCTTTCACATTTTAAGTGCTCATTGGCTTTTTTTAGTGACAGGTACTCATGATTGGATAGTTTGGCAGTATTTCGATGGATTTTAAAGGCAACTTTGATTTAACGTGTAGAGTTATTTGGAATAGTTAGTGATTGATGTTAGTGAGTTCCTGATGCGAAAGATTGAGTAGATGGTCAACCTTTGGACGCTCTTTTGGTGTTTGCCTCTTGCGTCCCGTCCACCCATTTTGCTACACTGACGATGTCGTCGTCGAACACACACGACTATCCTGTGAAGCAATGCGCATTTGGGAGTTGAGTGCGCTAACCACTTAGCCATTGCGAATCAACAGTGGGTGTAGGTCATGTGGTGCAAGGTATTGCGCTGCACACAGACTCCTGCCCACGTATTCGGAGGCCAGAACAAGCGATAGTGTAGTGGACGACGAGGACTGGGTTATGTGGCCTGGCGTAGAAAATGTTATGCACAAAATGGCGATCAATATGCGTGCGATTGTTTGCAGCATTGCTCATGAAAGCATCGTCGGTAGCACAAAAACACACACCCACTTGAGAGGATGCGCCGGAAAGCATCGATAATGGGAATGCCACCGGCAAAGTCACAGAGACACTTCCAGGTAGTTTGCAGAAAAGTTCACAGGAGTGTCAGCCTTCACGTGCTCTACATATCTGCAAATATACAGGGAAAATGACATCGCGCAGATATCGTAGCTCCTGTCGTGCCATTTCGCTCGTGACATAGGCTGTAATACAATTTGTGGCCTCGGAGTAAATGAATCCCAAGGCGGGACCTTCGAAACGATTCATCGCAACTGAAAAACAACAACCATTTAACTCATCAATCAGTTCCTCACCTGCGGCTCAATATACTGATGTAGACAAAACTGAATTTGAAAAACGGGTGAAAAAGCACGAGCACGTTAGGAGCAAACGTGCAAAGCAATTTTAACAACTACGGCATCGATTAACGCTTTTCGGGAACAAAAAAAAAAAAGAACTGGGCCAAGTCAGTGAAGCGCAGTAGACACTGCGGCTAGTCGGTCACGTAGTGGGCAGTAATCTGGTATGCACGGGAGGCAAAAATAAAATCATGCAGAAACCATCAACCAATATTATCAATGTAAGCGTATGGCCCGAATGAACGAACGAACGAATGAGTGGCTTACCCACAGGCCCTCATCCTAACTCTCTTACCCGATTTAGTGTGTTCAGTGGTTCAGTTTTTAGACTAGATTATTGTACTGCGACTATGATTTCGCAACTTCAATCACTGTACCGCGCTACATTCCTTGCGATTCTAAAGCGCGAATGAAAGAGCCCTTCATTGCCAGATTGTTGTGAAATCAAGCCCACCTTTGCCTCCCGTGCCCATCGGCCACTTTGCTCACAGCCGAATAAGACCGCGCCTCAGTGTCATCTGGAATAGTTTTTGGAATAGTTTCTAGTCATCTTGAGCTTGTTTTTCTAGCGACTCTATCCTGTCCACGTCTAAATCTCAGCTAACCTGAAAACGGTATAGTCCATTTTCCCGTCTTCATTTGCGTTTGTACCAAGTTCTAAAGCCTCTCTTTTGATGCGTATTTTTCAGCACTGAAGTGACAGCTTTCTTCGCCAAAGTGGTTATTCGTTGCGCTACCCTACGACGCCTCCTGCTACCTTGGCCAGCACAAACCTACCGCAGCCAGTTCCTGAACTGCAACCTAGTGCCAGGATATCGCGTGGCGAAGTGGATGGAGCCATGGCTCAATGTCCTGTGGAAGACTTCCGGCCTGCAGGAGCTGGGCATCTATTTGCCGGGCATGGACGAAGCGGAATGTCGCACTCTATTCCGCGCTGTCGCCAACAACGAGTCATTGCAGAAGCTGGTACTCCAAGAAGTGCCGCTGATCGCGAATAGCAGAGGCAGCAGCAATCTGATGGTCCTGTCCAGAATTATCCAAGAGTTCAGCCTCGGCGACCGCGTTTGCCTTAGGAACCTGCTCGTGACCTTTGAGAATGCGCCCGAGATATTGGCATCAGCGCAATTTTTGACCGTGAACTTCAACAGCCTCCGCGTCAACTTCGGCGCCCAACGCGACCTGGATCTTTCCCTGGCATGCTGCGAGGCGCTCACTTCTCGCGGCACCTTGACATCAATCCCGGTCTGCTGCGAGTTCATCTATCAACCCGCTTTCGGCACCTTGTTGGAATGGATGGCCCAGTCGTCCACCCTGACGCACGTGGAAATCGTCGCCTGCGATCACGCAGGGACACAGAGCTTTTGTGGTTTCTGCGTCGACATGCACGGCGGGGTGGTGTCGGCGCTGTCGAAGAACGCCAACATCGCTAGAGTAAGCTTGGTTGGCGTCAAGGTACAATCGCAACACCTCGACATGCTCTGGTACAGCGCTTACAAGCATCGAAACCTCATCGAGATCCAACTGGCTCCAAATTGCAGAGACGTCGGCACGTGCATCCCGAATCACAGTACATCGCGGAGCATGGAATCCTACGTGGCCTCCTGGAAGGTAAGATCAAAAACATCCATTCTCCTTCGATTTTCTTTATTGCGGTAGCAAATGTTCGAACACTCCTGACAAGCTAAATCCGCATCGGCTGTGTCCCGAGTGCAAGCGTTCATGCACGACAAGAGCTCCTTGCTGGCTGTGTTTATTTCACGGGGAAATAAATTAAACCGTGCAAATAAATCCGAAATGCTGCCATGATGGAATTTCCAGTAGAACCCGCAGCATTGGTGAGGTTGCCGGTACAGTGGGAGAACCAGCAAAGCGCAGATTCCTGCACAAATTACTAGAGGGACCTCTGTCGCGATGGTTGGTGAGAACCCAAAAGTGTACGCTGTCCAACTCACGCTCAATTTGCATAGACAGCCAATAAGCCTCGCTTATTTTCGTGACGTCAGGCGGTTCGGCGGCCTCAAAATGGCCGTTCTTTCGGTACGGATTAGTCCTTGAGTGACTCGTTCTACGATTACACCTGAACGTCCAGGCAAATTTTGTGGGTGATCTTGACATCGGCGCTCAGCTATGTACTGTTTTAGCTTTAAACACCGAGCTTGTATTGCCCCGTTAACCAATCATTCGCATTAGTAAAGCAAAGTCATTAAGCTGTGAGCGGACTGCAGTTGGCTCGGCTCTCTTTGAAACGGCAAGGGCAGTTGAACTGCGTTTCTGTGGGGTCAGCATGGACTGCATTCTTAGGTTGTCACCAACTATAATGTCAATGTAAGCTTCAAGCACACTGGTTCAGTCGACGTGATATTGATTCGTAGTGCATGGTTCTGCCCAAGTTTTTTTCCTTCTAGGTTCCTGCGGCCTTGTAATATAATTCATCATTTTTGAAGAAATAATACGCGATGAGTGCCACAATTCGCAAGAATTATTTACGGTTGAAGATACATTGACCTGCTGTGTTCAGAAAGCTATAACTGCTTGAAAATTTAGATTCATTAGACATAATAATCAAGTCAAAAGAACGCCTGAAGATACGAAGATAAAGACTAGAATAATCCGTGCTTACCCGTCAATCCATGGTAGCTCGACATCCGAAGTCCCTCTAGCGAATTTTGTAGGGAACTTTGCTGCAAAGCTTCCATCATGAGGAGCTAGCTGGGGAACTTCTCGGAAGTCCGTGTTGATTTTAAACTATTCGTTTTTTTTTTTTTTTTGTAAGTGAAGGTCCTGAAGCTCTAAGCCTTCGAAAAGAATAGCGACAAGCTTAGGATCGCCGCAAATAGTATAAAATAATTGCTTTTATACTCTGCATTTCAGTTTTGTTTCTCAGAAGGATGGTGTGTTGTGACGTCATCACACAGTATATGGTCGGTCACGTGGCAGCACGACATTGGGCGCTTTGACGCCGCTCCGACTCACCCGGTCGTCCGCTAGGTTGCTACATCGGCCCTCAGAATGAGTAGGAGCGACCGAGCGAGCCAGATCGATTGTCGAAACGTCGCAATGTCACTCGCAAACGTCGCAATGACGAAACGTAAGCTGGCCGTATTCTGCGTCATGTAGTCAAAACACCGCAGAAACTAAACTGCAGCTGAGAAAAGTTCCTATAATAAATCATTTGGGGTGCATTAGGCCTGACCTTATCTTTTCAGGGTGCATCATCACGCCTTAGTTAAAGCGAACCAAAAAAGAGACTCGAAAATATCGCGTCAGTAGCCGTGTTAGCGATACGTCGTGAACTATGGAAGGTAAGATTCGCCGCTTAGCCTGAAAGTGCAGTTTTGGCTCCGTCATAACCAGAACTAAAGAAATCTGGTTGCTACATAATATGGGTCTCTGCTGGATCGGACGTGCATTCCTTATGCTAATGGTACGTGTAAGGCACGCTCTGCTCTTTCGGAGGAGATTAATTAACTTTGGGATTAGTGATTACATATTCTGCAGAACTAAACACTCAAATAGTGAGCCGTCCTGTCTGTCGTTTTCCCCCTTTTTTTGCGAAAGGAAATAGTAATGTCAAAGCAACTCATCCATTAGCATATTTTTGCAATCTAGAATGTCATGTTGCCACACTGTAGATAAAGGAAGCGACCACTGACGTCATGGCTGGCGTGTTTGAACAGCTAGCAGTGCGATGTCGACGCGAGTTATTCGCGCATAATATTCATCGCTGTTTCCCTCCCCAATGTATAACACTCGCAGGAGCTGCGCCAGCTCATGAGCAAGAACGCCGCCCGGGTCAGTGCGGCGGCCATGTTCGTCTTGGGCGAGGACACCCGTAAGGGCGCCAGGCTCATCGAATCCCTGCACGACCATCCACGGCTGCTGGAACTGGTGCGGAAAGGAGCCGGTGCCACCGAAGCCGAGGCCCAGGAGATGGCCCAGCGAGCCATGCGGAGTGTGCGAGATTGCAGCCTTCGCGACTACATGACGCTGACCGGTGTGGTCAAGGAGAAAGTGAAGCGCCTTGACCCCGACTCCAAAGAAGTCCACCTCGTAGATTTGCCGGACGAGTGTTGGCTCTACGTGCGCCGTTACTTGGAGATTACAGACGTTGTTATCCCACGCGCTCTCAAAATCTGTGATTGGCCCACTGGTCGCGTGCCCCACTTCAATTGTCAGTTTTAGCATGGAGCCTACCCCAGCTGTCCCATCTCTTCCTTTCCACAGTCTCCTCTCCCCCCTTCCAAACCACCAAGATATAATCTGACAACGCCACTGGCTGCCCATATCGACCTATCTTCTTGCACGGAGCGCTGCGCTTGACTAACTTACGGAAGCGCGCATGACTATACAGGAAGCCGCGTATGCATGCACTAACCGAGAAATAAAAGCATTATTCTGCAAAGACAACAGCGTCGTTATTTTCTTTCCAGTTCTTCCTTGCTTTATTGAAAGCTTGTAGTAAGTATGTCACGCGAATGATTACCGCTTCACTTCTCGAGAAAGATCAAAGATGGCAACATTTCTACCTACTGAGAATAGATAACGAGTACTTCCAGAGTGTGCCGGACAAGGACGACTCGCCGGACGTATATCACGAGGAATTTCTTTCAAAAGCTGCAGGAGCCTACGACGAATTTTTTTTCTTTAGTCAAGCCCAGGCCCGATGAAGTATTTAGGAAGCCTCGAGTGTCTAGAGAACTATGCATATCTTTCACTGGTGTCACTCGTCATCACCGCTCACACTTCTGCTATTAGCGGCGAGAAGTTGGAGTGGCGCCCTCTCGCGAGTGACGTCACGGACAGGACGCTCCTCGCTCCGGCTCGCTCAGCTGCTACGCGCTCTCGTTGGCTTCGCGTGCATGTTGCGCCAGAAATACTTCCTGAAGTATGTTTCGGCTGCTTGCTGCTGCCACACCTAAACTGCAATTTCTTTTTTCAGAAATGCGTCAATCGTGAAAACTTGCAGCTTGGATATCGCAAGCTATGTGGAGTTGAATATACAGCTATGTACAGCTTTTACAATGCAGAGGTGCGCCGTGTGTGTCCATCAAAATTTGCGCAATGAGAATGTCTTGCAATTCAGCGCGAAATATGTTGTATGATACTTAGCTCAATGCCTAACCTTCCCTTAGTACTTAGCTATGGCAGACATTGCATTTCACGGAACAGCAATCTCACTCTGATATTAGAAAGATACTGCCTGCGAAGCTTTCAAGGTGCTTATTGCTCTGGCGAGTGCTATTCAAATGTGGGCACTGTAATAAGGCGTGAAAAGAAGAGGTAGGTGCGCATTCTATATGAAAACGTTTGCTACTAATTTCACCGTTATCCGAAATAGGCACCCAGTAAGCATTGTTCATGGTTGTTAACATGACTGCGCGTCACTTATAGTATAAACTTCACGAACAACATAACAGCAATCATCTGAAAGAAAAGCCTCGTGGTTAAGATCTAGACGCAAGACATTACAAGCGATGAAATGTTTCATAGTGCCCCAGCCGCAGGAGTCTTTATCGACAATGTGGCTCGCCCATCCCGCCACGGGGGTAACCGACTGTCGTTAGGGCGAGTCACGCATTGTTCGCGAAATCCATGTGTTCATTACAACTCCGAATTAAAACCATGAAGCAGTTCCTTACAGCGCCAATTGCAATGCCTAAAGGATACAGGAGGCACTAGAGCGCTGCTTAGGCTGCCTCCAAGAGGAAAATTCATGTGCCTTCTACATCACGATGTCACAACCTCAGTGGTTTATTTATACTGAGAACCCCTACGCTTGATCAGCCGCCTAATAAAAAAGACACCAAACGCCTTGTATGAATTCACTTGATTTTAGACCACCTCCGGTGGATGATATCTTCAACGCGTCTCATACTACTATAACAAGTCAGGCCTCGGCTTCTTGAGACCTGCAGCCAAATGGTATGAAAGGCATGTATCGCCCTAAAAGTTGTGCCGAGCAGCTGTGACAGTTTCGCCAAACAGATCAGTCATAACTGGTGTTCCCCAATCAAAAGCACCTGTAAATTGTTGAACACAGTTAAACGTGTATCCCTGTAAAGGGAATAAATATTGGTCCACGCCGTCTCGTGTAGTGCAAACAGCTGAAAGCCTCAATTAGATTTAATTCAAGTTACCGCCGATTAAAATAAACCGGCAAGGAACGGCTCAATCTTTAGCAGCAGTTAAAAGAATTACCAGCAAAATCTAGACTGCAGTGTTATTGCAGTCCTTGTGCATGCTGCCGAACTTTTCTGCGAAGAAATGCTAAATAAATGTTACCATGAAGTACAATAGTTCGCGGGTTAAAAATCAAGGTAAGTGTTGTAGAAGTCATACATATATGTATATATATAGACCCACGTTCGTTACACGATTGTTGCCCGCCAGCAAGTGTGGTCGCTTAACTATATTGTGGTATCCGATGTTTTCGCGTTTACGCTTTTATTATCCACGCGAGCCACCACTGGAGATTGTAAAACCGCGCATGAAAAAGCCACACCGCGCCCGACTGGGCTCAGTCGGCTGGCACTGTGATGTTGCCTTTCATAAATATATTGTTGTCTAGGAAATAACATCTCAGTAAATTTTTACGAGGACATCGTGAAAATATATTTCAGACGTCCGCCATAAGTGTACTAGTAACGAGAGCGAACTAAAGAAAACACTGCAGAAGGCGCCCCGAGACACTCGCGAACTGTTGCAGACGACAGGTGCGAGTCCTTGCCACGACGTCACGCGAACGGCGCTCGTAGTGCCCCTGTAGGCTGTTGTCGGGGCTAATAAGCAGCCGCCATGACTGGGCGCCTTCGCTATACTCCGGGCACCAGACCCATGGGTGACGCGCAGTACGGCTGCATGCATATCGCGGTGCCTTTTCTTTTTTTTCTGCTTTTTTCTTTCTTTTTGCCGCAATAACCATGTTGATTTCCGTGACGTTCAACTGTCTAAACAGAACCAGGAGTTTCGGCGAGATAGACCTATACAAGAAACCATGCATCGCTTTTTTTTTAGCTTTCCGAAAATAACTCATGGCTGTGGGAGTAATGTAACAAACAAAGGTTCTCAAAAAAAAAAAAAAAAAGCACTGAGCGTCTGATTGGCTCGTATCCACAAAGCAAAATTGGGGATCTCCCCAACAGTAGCATACATCCCTGTATACAGGGATGTATACTAGCTTAGCATACATCCCTGTGGCACACCTTTTTCCTGGATGAAGAGAAGCAAGAGAAAGGCAGAAGGCAGGGAGGTTAACCAGAATAACGTCCGGTTGGCTACCCTACATCGGGGGAATGGGAAGAGGGAACACAAAGATGACAGGGAGAGAGAGGAGGGAAGGAAAGAAGGGAAATGAGCGGTTAGTTCGCTGACGCGTGTGTTAGTGCACTAATAGTCACAGACGTTGACACAAGCCCGTCGTCCTCAAGAAGCACAAAAGTGCCTTCACCGCTTTATGGGCCGACGAGCGATGGGGGCGGTGTTCCAGCAGCACCTGCACGGAAAGCGTCCGATTGTCCAGTTTTTTTAGCGCGTTAACAAGTTCTTGTCTTTCTTGGGCATATCGTGGACAGTGGCACAGCAGGTGGTCAATAGTTTCGTCGGTACAGGAATATGCGTAAAAACGCTGTTCCTAGACGGGCTTGAGATGTTCGATCAGACAAAAAGCTGGCTAGACATTTCAGCATTTTTCCACAGACCCCTAGGTCAAACACATCTGTTATTATGCCAAATCTTTAACTAGTGTCGTACGCCTTTTCCAGGTCAAATAAAGCTGTAAGGCAGTTATGTTTACGCAGAAAAGCATTCCGTATTTCATGTTTTAGTCGAACAAGGAGATCAGACGTTCAACAGTTCTTTTCATAACCGCATTGCTGAATGTGTGGTATATTTTGCGTTTGAAGAGTGAATGTCATGCAGCCTTGTACTTACGATGCTTTTGTAGGATTTTGCTAAACAGCTTCTGAGGGCAATAGGCCGGTAGCTGCTGGGAGATGTAATGCGTTTTCCCATGATTTTGGTATTATGCCTGTATTCCATATTGTGTTGAAAAATTCTAGTAGAGCTTTTACAGGTGCAAGTGAAAGGTGAGAAAGCATTGAATAATGAATGCGGTCATGGCCAACTGCCGTTTTTGCCAGCAGAAAGTACCCTGTTTAACCATTGAAGTGTTAGGGCAGCATTGCAGGGTTCAGTTGATGTACCTGTAATAGCCGATCTCTGTTTCTCTCCAGGCTATTTGTATTTTAGAAATGTATCAGAGTAGTTCGCTGAGCTGGAAACATTATGAAAGTGTTCACCTAGTATGTTCAGCTTCTTCTTGTAGTGATGTCTGTAAGCCTGGAGCTGTCAGTAAAGGTACTGTATATGATGAGTAGTCTCCCCCGTAACTTCTTGAGCTGATCCCACAATTTTTTATGTGACTGAACTATTCACTGAGAACTCTATTTCTTGCCATGGTGACTTTTCCGCATGCCTCCAGACATATCGTGCCTGTTTGAAGTTTATAAGGTTGCTATAAGTGGGGTACCTTCTCAGGATACCCCGAGCCTTTTTTTTTTTTTTTTTTTTTGCTGTTTCTTTACTTGAGTGCACTCCAATGACCACCAGGGGTTTAGCTACTCTCGCACAAGGTTCGATGATTGTGCTATTGCCATTTCCGCCACTGTTTTAGAACTGCTGTGAATTTTTAGTTCATTTCATCTATGTTGAGTTCCTGCGGCGAAACGATATCTTGGAGTTTTGCGTTCTCCATAAATAAAGGCCAGTCCACATGCTGTAATTTTCCAGCGACGTGGCTTAGGTAGGAAAGAAAGAGTGGAGAAGGAAAGGCAGGGAGCTCAAGCAGTTTAGCACGATCGGTTTGCTACCCTACACTTCGGAGCGGGATGGGGGTGCTTATAATAGGTAATGCGTGTGATAGTTTGATGATTTCTGGCAAAATGATCACTGCCATATAATGTGTTCAAGACTCCCCACTTAAAATCACTAAAAACAGATGCTGAGCAGAAGGCTAAATCGTGAAAACTAAATTTTCGCGAGCTTGGTAAAAAATACGTTGCTGAACCCGACCTTAAAAGACGTTGGTTGACAAAATAAATCTTGAGTGACTTGCCCTCTTTGGTCTGTTTTCTCGCTGACCCAGAGTGTAGAATGAGCGTTAAAATCTCCTACAAATGTAAAAGGGTCTGGTAGCTGTTCAATCAGCTGCTCAAGTTCTTTCGCATTTTCACTTTCGTATGGTGGTATGTACAAGGAACACACCGTTATCGTTTGAAAAGAGAAAATAGTGACGGCAACCGCTTCGAAAGGAGTATTCAGTTGAACTTCTCGGGTGGAAGTGACGCCTTTCAAGACAGATAGTCAGCTGGTCCTTTCCCGATCTTTTCGAAAGACGGAAAAACCTTTTAAAAAGTGGTGTTTTCAGGACCTAAATTTGTTTCCTGTAAACAAAAGTCAACTGGGGAGAAACTATTTATGATGTCTTTTATGTCACCTAAGTTATGCAGTAGATCTCTGCAGTTCCACTGTATAATAAAAACCATGATGGAACAGAACTGAGAATATTTAAACAGGAATTGGTCCTTAAATACAAATTATAGATGACAAATGTATAAAAAGACGAATGTGGATAAGGACGGTTACCGATAGGCTACCTGTCCTTTTTCGGAGCGGTCACCGGGAGTGTATCCCTCTTTGCGCGCTCGAAAAAGCGCCGGTCCTTCGGTGTCAATGACACCGGTGGTTCGGTGTCGACCTCAACGAGTTCCTCATCGCTCAAATTCATGAAGTTTTCCTCAGGGATCTCGCGCCTTCTCGTGTTTAGCGAGCGGTGGGGTGAAATAGTGACTGCTACATCAGCGGTACTAACCTCCATGTGCTCGGGTACGTGGTGTCGCAACTCACCAAGCACCTGTTCACGCAACGCCCCTGCGGGGTTTCACCAATTCATTTCTTTAAATTTACACAAAGCTGTCATTTGACATCAACATAAATGACTTGGAATATTAACAAGAAAAAAAGACAGATGTGTGCGACCTTGGAGAATCAAAACCCAATTTCCAGCGAAGCTGTTTCTTTCGAACCGTAGCAATAAATGTTTCAGTTTCCTGTAAGTATATCGCATATACTTTAAAAAGTTGACTGTTCTGTTTGGAACATTGTCCGTGTGTAATGTATTGGAGCACTTCTTTTGGGGAATCTTTAAAAAGCCAGTAATTAAATAACACACGTTATTTCGCCATAACATTTACCGTGGTCTCCTCCCTCTCTTCACCCCCCACCGCCCTCCCACCTGAATATCGGTTAAGTTCACAGTTCTCCTTTGAGCGAATAAATTCTATTTTCTTTGTTAAACGCATTCATAAAGTTTCCGACCGCTTGCATGCGTAATTTACCTGCAAATGTCATAATTAGCACCCTGTCTTCAAAGTATACCTACATGTTGTCCATAACGTACCCTTTATTTTCTCCAAATATGGACAAGGTCTCTCGTTTAGTTCACCGAAGACATCGCTGCGACCAAGCCGTACGGCACATGAAAATATTGAAAAAAAGCAACGGCTCAATAATTATTAAAGACGATAGCCCTTCTTGGGCGACCTACGCGCGAAAACTTGTCACTCGATTCTACCGCCCGGCCAAAACCAAGCATGAGGAGAGGAGGGGAGAGAGAGAGAGAGACAGACAGAGAGTGAGAGTAATAAATATAAAGAAACTTTCTTGGCGAGGCGGGATTGGAACCCGGGTGCCCACGGTCAGGTGGCGAGCGTCATAATCACTAGGCTTTACACCTTTTTTTTTTTTAGTCTAAGCATTGTTAAATATGCCCGAATATCAACGGTCCGCCAAGTCCGACAAGCTGTTTCCTCGAATGTATCTTTTTGTGTAATTGTGCTGTTCAATGTGGCTCTAGGCTATACACCCACGTTTATAGAAAATGCATTTATGGGAACCACATGATTGCGTTCTACCAACGATTGTAACAGCACTTGCTATGTGCGAGAGAAAGAGAGAATGTGAGAGAGGGAGAGAGAAAGAAAGAGGAACACAGATAGAAAGAGATAGACAGAAAGAAATGAAAAATGAAACGCTGCAAATGCAAAAAAGAAAAAAAACGCGTTAGAAATGGTGTCGAAGAAACGCTGCGCGTTAAAAACAAGCCGACTGAAGCCGCGGCTCAGTAGCTGGCTTTAAGCCAACAATAATAAAAGGTCCCAACAGATGGGGCGAGAGCAGGTCGAACGCGGGAAATTTGAATTGCATTCAGCAACACCTCCATTGCATCCATCATGGGAGGATTGAGAGGGAAGGGAAAGGGCGTGAGTGTTGGGAGAAGAGAGGGTGTTACCTATCAGGGGCGGCAGAAGACTATCGTCTTTCGACGTCATTTGCAGCGACTCAAGCAGATATGCAGCCAATTTTTTTTTTTTTTTTGCAACGCTTCTAACTGGAGAGGAGCGCAAATTTTGTCGCACATTGCACTTAGCCATGACCCCCCGACCCTCCTTTCCACGTATAAACCTGTTGTAACTTTCAGTTATGTCGGGACACTGGGGATCATAGCTGATAGCAGCCGTGTCACTCGCTCTAACGCTTGAATAAGAATTTTTTTTTTTACAAAGATGTGTTTGATCCAACCGCATTTAACTTCGGATGGAGAGTTTCCATAGCGTACCACCAATTTTCGTTAAATTTGCTTTTGGTGGCTTTTATTGTTTTGCCGAGGCAGTGGACTCAATCCGCCTTTTACATTTTCCTGTGCTGCCCTCTGCCGCACTCCGCTGGAAACGTTTTAGGAAGGGCGCCGGGGCCCGGGGCTTTCGCCGGTTGATTTGTGAACCTGCGCCCATGTTGAGTGCACGTCGGTTGTGCGCTTCGTGGATCGCGAATATTTATTCATGGCTTCTCCGGGGCAGCAAGTCGTTCCTGGAAGCCATGTAGCACTCACCAACAATATGCAGGGTGTTTCTGCTAGCTTTAGCCAAGTATTAAAAACAAACATAGGCGCTACGCGTGTCGTATTGGCGCAGTATTCTTCCGAGTCGTATGGAGCACGTCATGCTAATTTTTTTCCATCCGCCAAGCTGGGTAATCAACAATGTTTACTTAATTAACTTTTTAATTATTAACTCTAGCGAAACATTCTCAATACAAAAGTCGTAGCGCTTGTTCAGAAACATTGGATTATTTCATCTCCGCTTAGATAACTACTATAATTAATTAATTTAAAGCGTTTCCTTAGAGTGCGCGAATTTTTAAAGATACCACGTGACTGCCGGCTAACGCACCGCGCTTTTAGTGCCCTCAAATGTGATTTCAACGAATCAGCAAAGGCTTCTCCGCACACAGAGGTCAATTGAGCAGGCTGTCGGTGACTGCTATGGACGTTAAGTGACAAAAGGGACGTACCGTCTAAAAAAAATTCAACGAAAAAGTGGCCCCACGTGTGAATTCGATACGGGTCCGGAGGCAGCATTTGACGTAGTACAGGCATTTTGCTTTTCTTTTCGGTCCAATGAAGAAACACGATGGACAGGTTGACAGCGTGATGAATGACCGGAGATAATTAACCATGAACGCAGTCACCGACAGCCTGTTCAATCGACCTCTGTGCGCGGAGCAGCCTTGACTAATTCCTTCAACTTACATTCAAGGGCACTAAAAGAGCGCGGTGCGTAAGCCGGCAGTCAAGTGGTATTTTCTTTTATTAATTTCGCGCACTTTTAAGAAAGGCTGGAAAATAATTAATCGGGGCAGTTATCTCAGCAGAGATGAAATAATCCGATGTTTCTGAACACGCGCTTGAACTTCTGTATGGAGGATTTTTCGCTAGAGTTAATAATTAACAAGTCAGTTGAGTAAACTTTGTTAAAAACCCAGCTAGGCAGATTGAAAAAATTATCATGACGTGCTCCATACGATTCAGAACAATACTGCACCAATACGACACGCGTAGCGCCTATGTTTGTATTTTTAATACTTAGGCCCAAGTTAGCTGAAACACCGTGTGGTGTTGTGTTAACAGTGCGGCCGATAAAGGCACGCTGAGTTCCCTCTGCCGTCGCATGGCTGCTTTGGAGTTTATTGTCGCTGACTTCTGCACTTGCACCTCGTTGTTTTTTTTTTCTTTTTTGCACATTCTTCACTACATTTTCGCAAAATAAGAAGTCTTCAGGCATGCAGCCTTCCACGGTCGGATTTAGCAGAGCGGTGCACTTGTTTACATCGACATGTACAGCCACAGGTCGTTAATTGTAAGCGTCAATTAGGGGGGGGGGGGGGGAGGTGCGACGTCTTACGACCTGAGCTAAATGAGCCCACTGTTGGAAATCTTGCCTGAAGAATGAAACAGCATCGACTATTTCTTTTTGAAAACCATCCAAAGAATTTTCAACTAAGGAGAATACAACAAGGGAAGGCAAGTCAAATGAGTTACGGCGCTGGAGTACCTCGCGTAGAAACGATTACATATAACACCGCAAAAGTACAGAAAACAAGAGACTAACTTCCATATAAGAAAATGTGCAAGGTCGATATCAGCGCTATGCAACGGGAGAATAAAGTCATCACGTCGCATTGGTTCCCACCTTCAGCGGCATGCATACAAAGCGGCCGAAGATCCTACAATTGCTTATTTATGCGAACAATTTAACACAGCTTTCTCTAACTGCCCCCCCCCCCCCCCCCCTGCGATAATCTATTTGGGCAACGCAGGTATTCTGTAAAGAAATAAAATAAATAATCCTCGGGAGCTTATGATAATTAACCGAGGTGTCAGTGACTGAAGCATACGATTGTGTTGGACACATTTATTCTGTGACACTTTTCTTGTAGTGAGCATAAGGTGAGGCCTTTGAGCGATGAAGTGTCATTGTTAAAGCCCGTCACATTATTCTGCGAAATCAGACTGATGCACAAAGGTTCTTGATAAAGAGCGAAAAGTAGCAGCGAAAGCGGAAATCCTTGTCTCACAGACGACCGCGAGTACAGACGGCAGCTGATAGGGAGCAGTGTACAATTGATCTATGTGATCCGTCATTGTAGCACATCCTGATTCCGTTAAGCATGGATGTTTCCAATATTTAGATGATTAAGCAGTTGCGAAAAGAAATCATTGCCACTTTATCGAATGCTGTGGCCAAATCATCTTGGATCAGAGCGACCTGGTGATAGCTATCTCATAAAAACTCGAGAACAGAACGGACAATGGTATTTCTGTCTGCATGCTACGACCACAAATGTCGTGTGTCAGATGTCCTCCGACAAAATCTAGGCTTACAGTTTGTAGCTATTTAGCTTGAATTTATGCAGAACTATTATAGGCTGTGTTACATACTCACCCACCTGCTGTTTTTGGAGTGAGAACAGTATGACCGTAATAAAAGATGGGCGGTAACATGTTAACTTCGAAGATTGCTCCACACGAATCGTCCCTCACGACAGCGTATAAGTGCACCGCTGTGACGTGCCGTGCCAGAAACTTGCAAGTCAGCCTTGCAGCTTATCGCTTCCGTGTACCGTCAGGTCACTAAGACTTCATCTGATGCAGTTTAACAAGTTCTCCTAAGTATTGTCTTTGTTGTCATTTCCTTTCGAAGGCTGAACGAGACGATTCCTCTACCGCGAGCATCATCACCTCCTGTTAAAGCATGTTCCATTCGGTAAAAGCACTATACTCATTTAAGGCATATGCGCAATTAGGTTCGTGGAAGACGCCACCAATAAAGGCATCCCGATGCAGCTAGCGCTTCTGAAATTTTCTTTTCTCAAGTTACACTTGTGGAAACGGCATAGGCATGCTCCTAAAGATGGTGACACGAAACAGTGATCCGAAAAAATATATAAGGCGAACTTGATAGTTTGTTACTTTTTTGCTAGGCGCTCCGACAAATAAATTCTGTCCACACGTGCTGGAGACTATAGCAGGTGAAGTAGGTAACCGAAGCTTATAGTGTTCCTGTTCACCCACATCAACACGCGCACGGTCTCGGGTCAGGTCAATTAAAGTCGCGCACGATCATATCGATTGCTATGCGTTGCATGATCAGTCGTGGTACGGACAGTTGACATGTGCAAAGAGGACGATAAGACGATTCGAGGGCAAAAATGACACAAGTGCGTTAAAGGAGTTGTCTCTGCCTTCGTGTGGCGTAGCCAGAAATTTATTTCGGAGGGATTCTCCACTGGCCACTACGACTCCTTCCCATCCGTCACCTATATATTCGTCCCTATGCTGATTTTAAAGATGATGGTATTAAAAAAAGACAACACTTTCGTTTACACATCAATGAATTACTTGACGTATGTTTATGACCTAGTTGGTTCATCACTTCGCAAAACTAGCAGTGCTAAATATGTAACCAAACAAAAACATGGCAGCCTAGTGTAATGTGTTTTATAGTTTAGCACCGTGTTTGTGCATCCTTCCTTTCTTGTCGCATTTAGCGCACTACTTTCAGTCTGAACAACGCGTAAAGACTAGCCCAACAGCAAGCTCTTCGCAAGTTTATTTACCTAATGTAAGTCACAGACAAGGGAAAACAAGAAAAACAGAGGGGGGGGGGGAGGGGGGGTGCTCATTCAGCATTTAATACACGGAGCAAGTCGCAACATTTTCGCAATGGTCTTCTTCCGCGCCGAGTGGTTGATGATTCGGTCAAGTACCAGAAATAAGACGCTCTTCGATGACACGAAGGCCTGGTGGGGAGCAACAATGCCCCCCCCCCCCCCCCCCCCAAGTCCCATCTTTCCCTGTGCGTAATTTTTAGCGCTGATCCCCTGAATAGTTATGGTTAACACGATCCGGAATGAGGTAGAGGAGCGCCTTGAGTGGCACAGCAATATTCTGCCTGCCACAGGCGCTGGGAAACACCTTTCTTCTAACTTTCTCCCCGAAACCGGCCCGGCCCTCTCCTTGCGCCCATTTGGTGCAACATGTGAGTTCCTACACATTCGATTCAGTGTAGGAGGGGGCTCTATTTCCGACATTTCTTTTTTAGTCACCTCTATCTCCCCGCCTCAAATATGCTTGCAAGCAGAAAGGCTAGGCAGCGTGCCATCTCTAATCAACGGTGCAGCTCATCAGTGGTGCACTTTGTGCGCGCGACTGGAGACACACACAAAGGAAGGCCTGGTCGTTTTTGAGGGAACCATAAAGTCATCATTCTTTCAACATAGAGAGATCTGCGATTGCTACAGACAGCTTTATGCACGCTTGTCAATTTTCCCTTCCATGAAAATTTATCTCCCTCCGCTCCCGTGAACGCTCATAGCCTGTCATGATGCACGTCACCCTGGCGCTAATATCGCCAGTGTCGTGTTCTTCTTTGCTTAAGTCCTTGTCCGTTTAGCGTTGTTACTTTCCAACACATGAATTACCTCTAACTCGCCCAAGTTTCCCTTCTAGCCTGTCGTACGCATATGGGGGAGCGGCGACGTCGATGAACTCGTATGGTAACTTCGAAAGCGACTCGACACTCGCCGTGAACAAAGCTGGGCCCAAAAAAGAAATTTCTGTAATCTTCGTAGATACAATGGCCCCTGTATTAACTCTGCGTTTTCTTCAACTCTGGGCATTCTTCATTTCACCATGCCTTTTTTCTGGCCGTTGTTCAGGTGTCAGCCATCGCCAGTGCGGCCACCCAAATTCTCTTCCTTTCTTCGAACTACCACAAACGTGGTCACTTTTTCCAGAATCAGACGCGAGGCTTGTCACACGAACACTGCAAGTCCCGACAAATGCCTCGTCCTTCCCCATTAGTGCTCAGTGTGAATGACCTGAAGCCATGGCTTCTTTGCAGGAACACAAAACATCTACCCGGCCCACCCGCAGTGTATGTTCGAATACAAATCATCGATGTCATCCATCATCGGTGTCAGCCAACGACTTCTCAGTGTCAGCGTTATATTTATTGACTAGTAATTGGAGATGTCAAGAGCAAGCTTTAGGTCGAGCCCAGGTCCAATACCGACTGTTCAAATACATGTAAAAATAGATCAATGTTTTTCTGTGGTAACCTCTTGGTCGATTTTCATGAAATTTAGTGTATTTCAGAGAGAATGTTACATTCTATTGACTTTACGAACCAAAATTTTGATTTAGAAAGTGAACGTATTGCAATACTTTAATGTTTAATTTTCAGGTTCTAAAACAGGGAAGCGCTAAGTTTACACATTTTCGGAAAAAAATAAGAAAGGAAACAAGTAGATTGAAAAACAATGGTATTGCGTCTATCAATGCACGTGTTTAATTTCGGATTATTTTGTTTTTCGCTCAAAATATCTAATGAACTTATCGCAGAACCAAGTAGCCCAGATTTCAGCTCTAAATTATTTTCGCGGCTATTCATCAGAAGAGCTTCCTCCGCGGTGTCAACCGAAGCAGCATCGTCATAACCAGCGTGTGCGTTCTGTGCCACTTGATCAACTTCTCTCCTCGTGAGAACTCGCGGTTTGGGACGCTGCGTTCGACTGAAATGTATCTGGGGTCGGTACTCTTTCCCCGTAGATGCTAACTCTACGTAGAAACTTTTCGACGCTGTACCGAGTTCATCGTCGGCCCATGTTAATCATGTTTTGGCATTTCTTCGATGGAGTACTAATGCCGTTTTCACATAGACCACATGACATTAGACAAATGCGTACGATTATGTCACACTGGGTCACAGATCACGTTACAGTCTGTGTTTTTCTTGGTAACGCCCTGTTTAGTACCTATTCTGAGCCCAGCAAACGCATGCTTACGTTCGTGTCGAGCGGCCGCAGTTGAAATCGTGCCATTGGCGTCATGCAATCGTCTTCGAGGCGGTTGTCGTCGTACTGTTGTTTGTCTCAGACACATACGCTTGCGTCACGCATGTAACTAATCAATTTACACAAACGCGTTAGTTCACCTGGGAACTCCTTACGCAGATCCAAACAACGTTCGATAGCAGGCTACCTGGAGAAATACATCGATTCGAATAATCTATTGCAACAAAATAACATCGATGCCCGCAATGCGTATAGATGTGTAGAATGAGCGAGGGTATTGACGGATGACCACGTGGTTGGGCGGCCACGAGCCCGGGCGGCTTCTTCAGCTCCCTTGGTGACCCTGCAATGGCCTGAACATCAGGTTCAGAGCTGAGCAACACGGCCTTCAACTGCTCAGTATTACTTATTTCGTGATTGGTGTGATCTTTCCGCTGGGCTAAACGACATATAGTGGAGCAGATGCGATTTTTGCTTACAACGGTTACAGGTATTCGGGTACTGGTCCGGGTAGCAGAAGTGATAGGCTACGGGGTTGGCGTAGGTGTTGATAGTTTTTTTACCCACCGTCATCGTGTTTTCGGTTCACCGTGGAGAAATCAACTTTCGTTTTTTTTTTTTTTTTTTTTTTCTCCTCCGCCGGGACTGTGCAGCTCGTTCTCGGCAGTCATGTTTGAGAAAATTCAGTGCAAACACAAATGCACAAGGAAGCAAAAGCATGACACGAGCATTTCCTTCTTTGCCCCTTCTGTTTGCGCTGAATTTTGCAGCACTGAGTCAAACATTCCAGTTATAGCAATTAGCTGTCTTGTCCCGTGTATAAATTCAAGTAATGTTTTTCTGGTAGATGCCCTCGTATACCGTGTGATCACAGCTGGTCGTAGTGCCTTTGGCTTCCGTGGTTCGCCAATAGTACGGTGCCGGTGTCGTCCAAGGTCAACTCACGGGTAGGGTGGCCTATCGTTCCTCGTGGTCCTATCACGGGAGAACTCTGAGCCGTGCTCCCTCAAGGTCTGTACAAGACAGTGGCAACCTTTCCCTTCCTCATACCGAACAACTTCTCTCTCAATCTGGGGGAAGGCTCTGTAGTTGGTGGCAAACCAAGGCAGCGTCTCTGGTGTGGTCATTTGTTGAAATGATTTATGGTCCCTCTTGCTACCACTGCTTTCTCGCTTCCATAGATTTTTGTTCAGCGCCAGTGGGTTATTGAGTGCGTGTGACAGGTGTCTCGGCTGTTGACGGGTTCTACAAGTTTTCTGAGGAAGATTCCTGGAGAGGGCATTGTTTCGGCGTGAGCGCCATTGCTGGCTTGCTCCGCGTGCAGCTCACTGCTTGCGTCCGCGGTGAGTCATCGCACATGAGACATGCGTCAGAACTTGACAGGAGCTATCAGGTGACCATCGAGGAGGTCTTTAGTTAGCCTCCTCTCCTTCCACTGCTGAAAGAGGGAAAATGGGCACCCGTGTGTGCGTGGAGGCCACGTGGCTATGCCATTTATCCTCAACCTGACTGCCACTGGTCCGTCACTCGTTCTGTGACTGCGTGTGTGGTGGGCCACTGGAGATTTGTTAATCGAGCTCGTCCCATGATCCCTACCTGAGTTGGACCTGATCGCTACTCGAGGAGTCCGACATTCTACTAGAAAGTGAGTGTTGAAATTTATTCTGTATTGTCTTGCTTATGTCACGTAAGAGATCATAAACTTTTACGTTGCATTGTATTCTGCTTGAAATAGCTTTTTGCCGTTGATTGGCATATTGATGCTAGCTAATCTGTTATATTACGGAAATTCTACAACAAAGCTAGAGCGCCCAATGTGTACGTGATGTTTAGCATGCATTACCCGTGATCCACGTCCAGTTTGCGTGACAATTTTAGTAGTGCCATCGCCGACATCAGCGTTATGTAGATTATGCACCCTTTGCACTACGCCAAACAAACGCATTTGAGGGAGTGTTTCGCACCTTTACACGTTCCAAACCCTTCATTTACAGAACGGAAGAACCACTATCATTTGCCACTATCATTTCATGAATTTTCTAAGCGTAATTTTCTCTTCGACGCCTTTTCCTCTTCTTCTCCAGGCGCACCGCACAAAGTGTCTATACCTTGGTACTTGACTCGGTACATCTTAGTCCGCAATACTCCCGTCCTGGCTTAAAACAACAAAGAGCTTCCCGCACTTGAACTAGCCACTGATTACAAAGGTCCACAGTCAGACCACCTCGATTATGATGATTTAATGGCATCCCCTTTGAAACGGGGCGGTGACAAAGTCACCTAGCCTGCTTGATTTGATCAGATATGCTATACATGTTTTAATGCAGCATTTTTATACACCTACAAAATCTACCTCGTAGTGCCATCTATTACAGTAAGAGATATGGTCGTATCAATATCTTTCCTGCTTTTTACCCACCAATAATCTAAAAGTTTCATGTTTATCTCGACCGCTGATCGTTTGACACTTACGCTTCTAGAAGATGTACGTTAGCTACGGTTTTCATTGGGTGAATACTTGCGCATTCCATCAGGATACGCCGAATGGGCTCCGCTGATTTGCTGCAGCGCAAACTCATGCCTCGTCTTGTACTGAATATTTGCCCCGGTATGCTTTTCCTAACCTCAAGTTGCAAGGCACTGTCCTCTGTGTTATGGTTAAGAATTTCCCGTCAAACTTCTCATCTTGCATACCGCTTTTCTGGCATTTCTCTCAATCGCTCCTCAAATTCTATCTTGCTACTGGCTTCCCTGCCCTCAAATGACGTCCATCGCATGTCGCCCTGTACCCCCTGATTTGGTGTATCTCTGTGTGCTCCCAGAGTAAGTCTACCTACCACTCGCTGCTTAACTTCCAACCTTGCTCGAACCTCTGATCTCATGCACAGGACCGCATTGCCGAAAGTCAAACTAGGGACCATCACCCCTTTGACCTTGAGCTGTAACTGTAAACCTCTGCTCTAGGCTAGCCTTATTACTCAAGGAGTTAAACTGTTTCCAAAATTTCTTGGCTGCTTTTCTATCCTTTTTGTTTACTTCTGACAACCATTGGCTGAACTTTCTTCTATTCTTCTCATTGATCAAATGGGATGCTTCCCTTCTACAGTTTAAGAAGTTATTCCATTTTCTGTCTACATCAGCTTCTAGCTCACCCCTCTGCTTTGAATATCTGTGTTCCCTGGATGCTTCCTGACGTTTCTCTATGGCCTTCTTAACCTCCTCATCCCATCAGCTCTTGGGTTTACTACGGAGACGAAGCAGTGCCCACGCGGTTTCTGCAGGGACATTGCTCGTAGGGAGTCTGACGTGCAGGTCGTTGCCCTCGGCGATTATGTGCGGTTCCGACTGTCGCGTACTGTGTCCCCCCCCCCCCCCCCCCCTGGCTCTCTTTCTCTTAGGAGTAGATGCTCCTTGCCGCTTCAGCATAGTTACGACAAGAGTCTGCTTTGCGCACCAAAAGAGCCTTGGCACGCCATTGTCGTCTTGCTACTGCGCGCAGTGTTAATATGAATACAACTGTACACTGGCATGACAAATTCATTCTCACCGAGAAGACTACTGCTGGTCGCCCGCGTGCGGCCTGTGTGTCAAATGAGACGGAATGTCCAATTCTGGGTATTCACACTCGCACGGCATTCCGTCTCGCCGTAACTCGGCAGGAGAAGCGTTCAACGTTTTACGTTCACTGCTCCAAGAGGGCACCTGTAACAGGCAAACCGACACCTTAGGAGAACGCTAAAATTTAAAAAATAGGCGGATACCCCACATCATTGGCGCACCGATGGAGTGGCGGGGCGAGGGGGGGGGGGGGTGTTTCGGGTGTTGTAACCCCTCCCCCTGAGGCCGAGTTAACCCCCTCTCCCCCACGCGTCCAGCGCCACCAGTCCAACGTGCTCCATCAGCGCTCTGTTCACATTGCCATTACTATTTAGGAGGTGGCTTGAGGTCGAATTGTGCTGATTAACAGAAACATTCTATCACCGTCTTCTATTTACTCATTCCCTCTTAAATTACTTTGAGTAAAACGCTGAAGAAATAAACATCGTCATCATCCTTGGTGTCATTAGTATAAGTATTAAGCATTTTCTTTGCTGTTGGATTCCTCTGGCTAAAGCAAGCAAATTGCATATTATGCAAAGTGCTCGCCCCCCCCCCCCCCTCCCCCGGGGAGATCCTGGCTGCGCTACTGCCCCACACTGTGGGAACCGAAGCAAGTGAAACTTTCTGTGCAGTTTCCTTTCCCTAACGATAACATGCACTAATTAAGCTTAACTTTACCTTATGCCACATATTGCAATGGTGTGGCGGATGCCATGTACGAGATATGCGCTGTCAAACATGCGGTGGAAAGTCACTGTCGATCCATTTACTTTCTTAACAAAACGTCGTTTTGTGCATTGCATCACGAAAGTAACTGGAACGCCAATGAATTTCTCCGCAAAGTTTGTTGAATTATTATCTGAAACTCGTGTTATCCTTTTTTGAAAGTGTTCGCTGAAACACCTTACGAACGCATAATGCAGGAATTCCCAACTTCAACGGGGCCCTTAAACACTTCATGGACATAGTAAGAAAACGTTGCCGATCTGCCATAGAGGCTGCTGTCTACATGTGATCCAAATATTACCGCACTGCTTGCCGCAGGGAATTTACAATCTCGTGTCAAACACGGGAAAAGATCGCTTTGCTCTCGATCCCGTATTGTGTTCGTGCAGCGTGATCGAAAGCAGCACGCAGACCAATGCTGTTGGCTGATTTCGTGATTGCGAGATCATTCACGGTAGCAGATAATTGCTAATTTTAAATTAAACCCAGGTATGTCTGTGATCTCAAAAAGACGGAAAAATCATTTCCTCTTTGCACGGCCTTCTGCGTATGCTGCTCTTGTCCTCCGAGATGCCTGCGGGGTAGCCTAGTATACAGCAGCAGCCACGACGTTCCGCAACGAGCCCTATCTCTCTCTCTCTCTTTTGTATACTGGAAAGTAGCGAGACTCTGAGATGCGCGCTCACCCTCGCCACTGCACTCCTCTCTTTTCTCTTCGCTGTCGCCACGTCTGCGCCTTCCGCGCATGCAGCAACATGCAACCGAGCAAAAACTCATAAAGGTAATGATATTTACACTTGTGCTGCAATTTTGGATAACATATGCAAAATGTTTAAGTAAAATAGACGGTTGGGTGTTTTTTCCTGCGTGTCGTGTTGTTGTATGTAGCGGGTTCACTTCATTAATTGTTCTTCGCAAAGCCATGCACCAGGCATAATTC
The DNA here is from genome assembly GCF_013339745.2 of Dermacentor silvarum. NCBI lineage: Eukaryota > Metazoa > Arthropoda > Arachnida > Ixodida > Ixodidae > Dermacentor > Dermacentor silvarum. The sequence goes on from NC_051158.1 coordinate 6,260,539, forward strand.
TTCAAGCCACTGGATAATTGTTTTTCAAGCTTTTCAATACACGAAAAAGTTTACGTTGTCACATTTGATGTTCCTGTAGTGGGTTCTCGCGTGGAGTCCACATGACAAAACTCACTAAAGTATTCAAAATCCTTAACCCTTCCTGCAGCTGTACACTTTCTATGACTCTGAAGATACAAGAAATGTAGTGCAAGAAAGTTTTCAGGCAACAGGGTAAAGAGGCGTCTGAAAGGGTGAAATATATAATAAATCACTTCCTGTGTATAATTAATTACATTGTGTCTGTGCATTGGGTTTGAAGTGGATAATTGTAACGAATGAAGTTAAAAAATACGGATGAGGTAGCCGCCGCTGGTGTTTCTAATGTCCTTGTCATACTATTGTGAGGATTTTCAGAAATAAAGCGAAAGTATGTATTACAAGCTTGTCACGCCCGCGCCAAGGATGATGCAAGTCACAAAATTGGCCGCATGTCTTCTTGCTTCGCTGCAAATGACGTCGAAAGACGATAGCCTTCTTCCGCCCCTCATACGCAACACCCTCTCTTCTCCCCCGTCACGCTCTTCCTCACCCCTCTCACTCCTCCCATGATGGATGTAATGGAGGTTTTGCTGAATCCAATTCAAATTTCCCGCGTTCGCCCTACTCTCGCGCCATATGGTGGGAGCTTTTACAACTGTTGGCTTAAAGCCGGCTACATAGCCGCGGCTTCATTCAGCTTGTTTTTAACCCGTAGCGTCTCTTGAACACCGTTTCTCACGCGTTGATTTCTTATTTACTAAATTAAAAACCCGTCCAATGTGTATTCATAATTAAATGAACGCTGCGGATCACAGTTATGTACAGCCACCCAAATCTTTAACTAGCGGGCGCGAGCGGCTACTTTCTGTGTGCCAGCACCTTAAATTCGGAACAAACTTGCAAATGACTACGCTATCTTCACGAGCTTTGTGAGCATATTCAGATATCATAGTCATTTGTAAGTTTGTTCCTAATTTAAGGTGCTGGTTCAAAAAAAGTCACCGCGCGCACGCGCTAGTTAAATATTCGGGCGGCTGTACATATATCTTGCCTCAGATAGGCGTGAGGTTTCTTTTGCTCTGTATAATGTTGACGTACGTGTATGACCACGTGCCACCAGTGCTAGTAGCCCTGTTGGGTTTGGCCGGGTGGTTGAATCAAGTGAAGGATAGACAGCCTAAGGTTTTCGCGCTTAGGTAGCGCAAGAAATACCATCGTCTTTAATAACCTTTTGACGGAGAATGCAAAGGCAACACAAAGTAAACCTCAAGTGATGTGGGTAACAGAACTCCGGTGATGACACCTTGGGGGGGGGGGGGGGGGGTTCAGCATCGCCGAAGCTCCCTCGCAGTCGGCGCTTCGACAATGATCCAAACACTCTTCTTGATTGACGTCAGCTATCAGCCAATAGCAGCCGTCTGTGGGAAACTGGCACATGACGACAAATGCAAGACACCGGCAGCTTCGAAGCGGGTACGAAACACTTTGTTTGAACAGAGTGTTTGAGAAAAAACATTCACCGACGATTACGATACTACCAAATGGGAATTTTGAGAGCCGCTGTTTAGGTGCTTTCAATTCGCGTACTATTGTGGCAAAGAATTCGATTCTGAACGACAGGATCCTCTCGCCGGCGGGGCTGAGCCTCTGCTCGGGCAGCTCTTTTAGCAGCAGCGGCAGTCCAAGCATTTCCACCGGTTGTGTCGCTCATATCTTCAGAAAGAAAGTGTGAACACGGGTATGCGCGGGGTGCGCGGAGCGCATTCTCTAGCGGCGGAGGCGCAAGCGAGGTGACGCGTGCGCAGTGGGTCCGAGGCCCGCGCGAGTGCTTTGTTTCCATTGGGCTCGCCGCATGCCTGGTCGCCTACGTTGAGCATGTCTCGTGCCCAACTCCGCTTTCGCACTCGCGCCCTGTTCGCTCTCACTGTCTTTCATTCCCCGCTTCGCTCCGCGTTCACTCTTGCATCTTACGCTACGCTAACATGCGAGGGACGCCGATGCTCAACGTAGGAACGGGCTCCTAAAAGCTGCGCTCTGAAAGTGACTTCGCGCTACGTTTGCCAGCTCCATGCGCCGCGCAAGACTAACATTTCGCTGATATGTTCACTATAGTATCCACTGAATGGCTCAGAACTCCTTCTAAATATATAATAAATGAAACGGTGCAGCCTTTTACTGTCCTTTCTTAATTTTGCCGTTGTTTTTTTTTTCCTCTCTTTGTCTCCAGCGCAGACGAGACCCATTCAACAGTGCAGACGTGAAGCATGGCCAACATGTTGGGTTTCCACGTGCATGCCATTCGTGAACGAATAATGGAACCCTCCTATCTGTGGGTCCCGTGCACTAAGACCAGCGATGTCAGCTGCATTTTGCTCCACCACAGAGAAGCCATAAACCAAGTTCTCCTTGGCGCCGGCCTGGAGCTGCGCGAGGACGTGCGTTGTGCCGGTGGAACCCGCCTTGCAGTGACTCAGATTGCCGCCTACCTACTCTCGGCTCAACAGAACAACCCGGTGAAGAGCGCGGGGTTCAATCTCGCCAACGATCTGCTCATGTCTCACCACTGCGTCACTGCATTGGAAGTATACTGCGCCGCTTGCTGCACGTACCAGGCGCGAGCCGTCCTCACCCGGAATCCCGCCTTGAAGAGCTTGACTGTTCACGTGCCAAATCCCAACACTTGCCAGGATGGCATTCCAACCGCCGTTTTCACGCTCATCGAGAGCCTGCTCTATCTCGAAGAGCTCGTATTTAAAACTGAGAGCGCTACGCTCTACTCGCCGGTTAAATGTGACAATGACGCGCTTCTGGCGGAAGCTGGAAGGCATCTCACGACGCTCGATGTAAGGTGTCTGGACATGAGTGCAAAATATGCCCATCAATTCGTCTGTGCGCTAATTGACAGCACCACCGTAGCCGAGCTAGCAGTTGGAGGCTGTGTGTACCGAGCTGGTCCCCAAGCGAAACCCGGGAAGCTGTTTGGTGATTACCTGATCCGGAGCGCCTCCATTCTGAAGAAGCTCACGCTGAGCGATGGCCCCGCGTGTGATAATCGACTTCTGTGGAAGAGACTGGCTGCTGTGCTCTGCAAGATGACCGCATTGCAAGACCTGACACTGGAAGTGTCCATCGGATACGAAATCTTGTAAGCAACCACTCGGCTTTATTTATCCTACGCTTAATATTTGCTGTACCTGTACTCCATAGAACAACGTCAGGATTCGTAATGTAGAAACCAATGTGCTTTCTAAAGTAGTATAGCCCTGACGTACAGTTATTGTATGGCTCCGTATTAGTGCCACAGTAGTTCCATGCTCGAAATTACGTTTTCCTTGTCCGTCCATTTTGTTACTTTGACACGATGTCGCGTTGAACACACACAACGAGGATGCGTTCTAGAGTATGCATTACTACGATATTCAGAAAGGTGGTATCGTCACAGATTTACAATTACCTTTAAAATGTGTTAATAATTTTTTTTCGTTTCAAAGGTTGCTTTTAATGAATATCTCTTGATACGATTGCACCCACGCCCGCACAAACCATCCCATACCAGTTGGGTTCTTGTCTAGTTACCCTTAATTGGTGAACGCAATTATTGAACAAAAGAAGCAAGCAAGCCTCAATATCTACATCACCTTCTTCGCTGTGAAGGAATGCAGCGGTCGCAGTAAATGAATTCAGAGCCGAAGGAATCGCTGAAGTCTGCTGTTGTCCTTACATTATCTTTTTTTATTTTTCATTGTTTTACTGCAAATATGTCTCCGCTTGCGCCTAATCTTGAAACACCATATTATATACAGATGCATTCTTTCACATTTTAAGTGCTCATTGGCTTTTTTTAGTGACAGGTACTCATGATTGGATAGTTTGGCAGTATTTCGATGGATTTTAAAGGCAACTTTGATTTAACGTGTAGAGTTATTTGGAATAGTTAGTGATTGATGTTAGTGAGCTCCTGATGCGAAAGATTGAGTAGATGGTCAACCTTTGGACGCTCTTTTGGTGTTTGCCTCTTGCGTCCCGTCCACCCATTTTGCTACACTGACGATGTCGTCGTCGAACACACACGACTATCCTGTGAAGCAATGGGCATTTGGGAGTTGAGTGCGCTAACCACTTAGCCATTGCGAATCAACAGTAGGTGTAGGTCATGTGGTGCAAGGTATTGCGCTGCACGCAGACTCCTGCCCACGTATTCGGAGGCCACAACAAGCGATAGTGTAGTGGACGACGAGGACTGGGTTATGTGGCCTGGCGTAGAAAATGTTATGGACAAAATGGCGATCAATATGCGTGCGATTGTTTGCAGCATTGCTCATGAAAGCATCGTCGGTAGCACAAAAACACAAACCCACTTGAGAGGATGCGCCGGAAAGCATCGATAATGGGAATGCAACCGGCAAAGTCGCAGAGACACTTCCAGGTAGTTTGCAGAAAAGTTCACAGGAGTGTCGGCCTTCACGTGCTCTACATGTCGGCAAATTTACAGGGAAAATGGCATCGCGGAGATATTGTAGCTCGCGTCGGGCCATTTCGCTCGTGACATAGGCTGTAGTACAAGTTGTGGCCTCGGAGTAAATTCATCCCAAGGCGGGATCTTCGAAACGATTCATGGCAACTGAAAAACAACAACCGTTTAACTCAGCAATCAGTTCCTCACCTGCGGCTCAATATATTGATGTACACAAAACTGAATTTGAAAAATGGGTGAAAAAGCACGGGCACGTTAGCAGCAAACGTGCAAAGCAGTTTAACAAGTACGGCATCGATTAACGCTGTTGAAAAAAAAAAAAAAAACTGGGCCAGGTCAGTGAAGCGCAGTGCAGACAGTGGATAGTCGGACACGTGGTGGGCAGTAATCTGGTATGCACGGGAGGCAAAAATAAAATCATGCAGAAACCATCAAGCAATATTATCAATGTAAGCCTATGGCCCGAATGAACGAACGAACGAATGAGTGGCTTGATCACAGGCCCTCATCCTAACTCTCTTACCCGATTTAGTGTGTTCAGTGGTTCAGTTTTTAGACTAGATTATTGTACTGCGACTATGATTTCGCAACTTCAATCAATGTACCGCGCTACTTTCCTTGCGATTCAAAAGCGCGAATGAAAGAGCCCTTCATTGCCAGATTGTTTGAAATAAAGCCCACATTTGCCTCCCGTGCCCATCGGCCACTTTGCTCACAGCCGAATAAGACCGCGCCTCAGTGTCATCTGGAATAGTTTTTGGAATAGTTTCTAGTCACCTTGAGCTTGTTTTTCTAGCGACTCTATCCTGTCCACTTCTAAATCTCAGCTGACCTGAAAACGGTATAGTCCATTTTCCCGTCTTCATTTGCGTTTGTACCAAGTTCTAAAGCCTCTCTTTTGATGCGTGTTTTTCAGCACTGACGTGACAGCTTTCTTCGCCAAAGTGGTTATTCGTTGCGCTACCTTACGACGCCTCGTGCTACCTTGGCCAGCACAAACCTACCGCAGCCAGTTCCTGAACTGCAACGTAGTGCCACAATATGACGTGGCGCGGTGGATAGATCTATGGTTCGACGTCCTGTGGAAGACTTCCGGCCTGCAGGAGCTGGGCATCTATTTGCCGGGCATGGACGAAGCGGAATGTCGCACTCTATTCCGCGCTGTCGCCAACAACGAGTCATTGCAGAAGCTGGTACTCCAAGAAGTGCCGCTGATCGCGAATAGCAGAGGCAGCAGCAATCTGATGGTCCTGTCCAGAATTATCCAAGAGTTCAGCCTCGGCGACCGCGTTTGCCTTAGGAACCTGCTCGTGACTTTTGAGAATGCGCCCGAGATATTGGCATCAGCGCAATTTTTAAACGTGAACTTCAACAGCCTCCGCGTCAACTTCGGCGCCCAACGCGACATGGATCTTTCCCTGGCATGCTGCGAGGCGCTCACTTCTCGTGGCACCTTGACATCAATCCCGGTCTGCTGCGAGTTCATCTATCAACCCGCTTTCGGCACCTTGTTGGAATGGATGGCCCAGTCGTCCACTCTGACGCACGTGGAAATCGTCGCCTGCGATCACGCAGGGACACAGAGCTTTTGTGGTTTCTGCGTCGACATGCACGGCGGGTGGTGTCGGCGCTGTCGAAGAACGCCAACATCGCTAGAGTAAGCTTGGTTGGCGTCAAGGTACAATCGCAACACCTCGACATGCTCTGGTACAGCGCTTACAAGCATCGAAACCTCATCGAGATCCAACTGGCTCCAAATTGCAGAGACGTCGGCACGCGCATCCCGAATCATAGTATATCGCGGAGCATGGAATCCTACGTGGCCTCCTGGAAGGTAAGATCCATTCTCCTTCGATTTTCTTTATTGCGGTAGCAAATGTTCGAAGACTCCTGACAAGCTCAATCCGCATCCGCTGTGTCCCGAGTGCAAGCGTTCATGCACGACAAGAGCTCCTTGCTGGCTGTGTTTATTTCACGGGGAAATTAATTAAACCGTGCAAATAAATCCGAAATGCTGCCATGATGGAATTTCCAGTAGACTCCGCAGCATTGGCGAGACTGCCGGTACAGTGGGAGAACCAGCACAGATTACTACAAAAATTACTAGAGGGATCTCTGTCGCGATGGTTGGTGAGAACCCAAAAATGTACGCTGTCCAACTCGCGCTCAATTTGCATAGACAGCCAGTAAGCCTCGCTTATTTTCGTGACGTCAGGCGTTTCGGCGGGCTCAAAATGGCCGTTCTTTCGATACGGATTAGTCCTTGAGTGACTCGTTCTACGATTACACCTGAACGTCCAGGCAAATTTTGTGGGTGATCTTGACATCGGCGCTCAGCTATGTACTGTTTTAGCTTTAAACACCGAGCTTGTATTGCCCCGTTAACCAATCATTCGCATTAGTAAAGCAAAGTCATTAAGCTGTGAGCGGACTGCAGTTGGCTCGGCTCTCTTTGAAACGGCAAGGGCAGTTGAACTGCGTTTCTGTGGGGTCAGCATGGACTGCATTCTTAGGTTGTCACCAACTATAATGTCAATGTAAGCTTCAAGCACACTGGTTCAGTCGACGTGATATTGATTCGTAGTGCATGGTTCTGCCCAAGTTTTTTTCCTTCTAGGTTCCTGCGGCCTTGTAATATAATTCATCATTTTTGAAGAAATAATACGCGATGAGTGCCACAATTCGCAAGAATTATTTACGGTTGAAGATACATTGACCTGCTGTGTTCAGAAAGCTATAACTGCTTGAAAATTTAGATTCATTAGACATAATAATCAAGTCAAAAGAACGCCTGAAGATACGAAGATAAAGACTAGAATAATCCGTGCTTACCCGTCAATCCATGGTAGCTCGACAACCGAAGTTCCCTCTAGCGAATTTTGTAGGGAACTTTGCTGAAAAGCTTCCATCATGAGGAGCTATAGCTGGGGAACTTCTCTGAAGTCCGTGTTGATTTTAAACTATTTCTTTATTTTTTTTATAAATGAAAGTCCTGAAGTTCTAAGCCCTCGAAAAGAATAGCGACAAGCCTCGGATCACCGCAAATAGTATAAAATAATTGCTTTTATACTCTGCATTTCAGTTTTGTTTCTCAGAAGGATGGTGTGTTGTGACGTCATCACACAGTATATGGTCGGTCACGTGGCAGCACGACATTGGGCGCTTTGACGCCGCTCCGACTCGCCCTGTTGTCCGCTAGGTTGCTACATCGGCCCTCAGAATGTGTAGGAGCGACCGAGCGAGCCAGATCGATTGTCGAAACGTCGCAATGTCACTCGCAAACGTCGCAATGACGAAACGTAAGCTGGCCGTATTCTGCGTCATGTAGTCAAAACACCGCAGAAACTAAACTGCAGCTGACTGTAGAAAGTTCCTATAATAAATCATTTGGGGTGCATTAGGCCTGACCTTATCTTTTCCACGGTTTAAAATCATCACGCCTTTAGTTAAAGCAAACCAAAAAAGAGACTCGAAAATATCGCGTCAGTAGCCGTGTTAGCGATACGTCGTGAACGATGGAAGGTAAGATTCGCCGCTTAGCCTGAAAGTGCAGTTTTGCCTCCGTCATAACCAGAACTAAAGAAATCTGGTTGCTACATAATATGGGTCTCTGCTGGATCGGACGTGCATTCCTCATGCTGATGGTACGTGTAAGGCACGCTCTGCTCTTTCGGAGGAGATTAATTAACTTTGGGATTAGTGATTACATATTCTGCAGAACTAAACACTCAAATAGTCAGCCGTCCTGTCTGTCGTTTTCCTCCTTTTTTTTGCGAAAGGAAATAGTAATGTCAAAGAAACTCATCCATTAGCATATTTTTGCAATCTAGAATGTCATGTTGCCACACTGTAGATAAAGGAAGCGACCACTGACGTCATGACTGGCGTGTTTGGACAGCTAGCAGTGCGATGTCGACACGAGCTCAATGTTGCAATGTTACGATGTCGCGATGTCGACACGAGTGTTGCAATGTTATGCACGAGCTATTCGCGCATAACATTCATCGCTGTTTCCCTCCCCAATGCATAACACTCGCAGGAGCTGCACCAGCTCACGAGCAAGAACACCGCCCGGGTCAATGCGGCGGCCATGTTCGTCTTGGGCGAGGACACCCGTAAGGGCGCCAGGCTCATCGAATCCCTGCACGACCATCCACGGCTGCTGGAACTGGTCCGGAAAGGAGCAGGTGCCACCGAAGCCGAGGCTCAGGAGATGGCCCAGCGAGCCATGCGGAGCGTGCGAGAGTGCAGCCTTTGCTACTACATGACGCTGACCGGTGTGGTCAAGGAGAACGTGAAGCGCCTTGACCCCGACTCCAAAGAAGTCCACCTCGTAGATTTGCCGGACGAGTGTTGGCTCTACGTGCGCCGTTACTTGAAGATTACAGACGTTGTTATCCCACGCGCTCTCGAAATCTGTGATTGGCCAACTGGTAGCGTGCCCCACTTCAATTGTCAGTTTTAGCATGGAGCCTACCCCAGCTGTCCCATCTCTCCCTTTCCACCGTCTCCTCTCCCTCCCACGCCCCCCCCCCCCCCCCCCAGACCACCAAGATATAATCTGACAACGCCACTGGCTGCCCATATCGACCTAACTTCTTGCACCGAGCGCTGCACTTGACTAACTTACGGAAGCGCGCATGACTATACAGGAAGCTGCGTATGCATGCACTAACCGAGAAATAAAATCATTATTCTGCAAAGACAACAGCGTCATTATTTTCTTTCCAGTTCTTCCTTGCTTTATTGAAAGCTTGTAGTGAGTATGTCACGCGAATGATTACCGCTTCACTTCTCGACAAAGATCAAAGATGGCAACATTTCTACCCACTGAGAATAGATAACGAGTACTGCCAGAGTGGTGGCTGACAAGGACGACTCGCCGGACGTATATCACGAGGAATTTCTTTCAAAAGCTGCAGGAACGTACCACGAGTTTTTTTTTCTTTTAGTCGAGCCCAGGCCCGATGAAGTATTTAGGAAGCCTCGAGTGTCTAGAGAACTACGCATATCTTTCACTGGTGTCACTCGTCATCACCGCTCACACTTCTGCTATTAGCGGCGAGAAGTTGGAGTGGCGCCCTCTCGCGAGTGACGTCACGGACAGGACGCTGCTCGCTCAGCTGCTACGCGCTCTCGTTGGCTTCGTGTGCATGTTGCGCCAGAAATACTTCCTGAAGTATGTTTCGGCTGCTTGCTGCTGCCACACCTAAACTGCAATTTCTTTTTTCAGAAATGCGTCAATCGTGAAAACTTGCAGCTTGGATATCGCAAGCTATGTGAAGTTGAATATACAGCTATGTACAGCTTTTACAATGCAGAGGTGCGCCGTGTGTGTCCATCAAAATTTGCGCAATGAGAATGTGTTGCAATTCAGCACGAAATATGTTGTATGATACTTAGCTCAATGCCTAACCTTCCCTTAGTACTTAGCTATGGCAGACATTGCATTTCACGGAACAGCAATCTCACTCTGATATTAGAAAGATACTGCCTGCGAAGCTTTCAAGGTGCTTATTGCTCTGGCGAGTGCTATTCAAATGTGGGCACTGTAATAAGGCGTGAAAAGAAGAGGTAGGTGCGCATTCTATATGAAAACGTTTGCTACTAATTTCACCGTTATCCGAAATAGGCACCCAGTAAAGCATTGTTCATGGCTGTTAACATGACTGCGCGTCACTACTATAACTTCACGAACAACATGACAGCAATCATCTGAAAGAAAAGCCCCGTGGTTAAGATCTAGACGCAAGACTTTACAAGCGATGAATGTTTATAGTTCCCCAGCTGCAGCAGTCTTATCGACAATTGTGGCTCGCCCATCCCGCAACGGGGGTAACCGACTGTCGTTAGGGCGAGTCACGCATTGTTCGCGAAACCACTGTGTTGATACAACTCGAATTAAAACCATGAAGCAGTTCTTTACAGCGCCATTGCAATGCCTAAAGGATACAGGAGGCACTAGAGCGCTGCTTAGGCTGCTCCAAGAGGAAAATTCATGTGCCTTCTACATCACGATGTCACAACCTCAGTGGTTTATTTATACTGAGAACCCCTTCGCTTGATCAGTTTTCAGTTTATAAAACACCGCCTCGTACAAGCCGCTAACGTCTCGTATGAATTCACTTGATTTTAGACCACCTCCGGTGGATGATGGTATCTTCAACGCGTCTCATACTACTATAACGAGTCAGGCCTCGGCTTCTTGAGACCTGCAGCCAAATGGTATAAAAGGCATGTATCGCCCTAAAAGTTGTGCCGAGCAGCTGTGACAGTTTCGCCAAACAGATCAGTCATAACTGGTGTTCCCCAATCAAAAAGCACCTGTAAATTGTTGAACACAGTTAAACGTGTATCCCTGTAAAGGGAATAAATATTGGTCCACGCCGTCTCGTGTAGGTGCAAACAGCTGAAAGCCTCAATTAGATTTAATGCAAGTTACCGCCGATTAAAATAAACCGGCAAGGAACGGCTCAATCTTGAGCAGCAGTTAAAAAAATTACCGGCAAAATCTAGACTGCAGTGTTATTTCAGTCCTTGTGCAATGCTGCCGAACATTTCTGCGAAGAAATGCTAAATAAATGTTACCATGAACTACAAATTTTCGCGGGTTAAAAATCAAGGTAAATGTTGTAGAAGTCATATATATATATATATATATATATAAGCCCACGTTCGTTACACGATTGTTGCACGCCAGCAAGTGTGGTCGCTTAACTATATTGTGGTATCCTATGTTTTCGCGTTTACGCTTTTATTATCCACGCGAGCTACCGCTGCAGAGTGTACGTAGAACCGCGCATGAAAATCCCACACCGTGCTCGACTGAGCTCAGTCAGCTGGCACTGTGATGTTGCCGTTCAGAAATATATTCTTGTCTAGGAAATATCATCTGAATAAATTTTTACGAGAACAACGTGAAAATATATTTTAGACGTCCGCCATAAGTGTACTAGTAACGAGAGCGAACAAAAGAAAACACTGCAGAAGGCGCCCCGAGACACTCCCGAACTGTAGCAGACGACAGGTGCGAGTCCTTGCCATGACGTCACGCGAACGGCGTTCGCAGCGCCGCTGTAGGTCGTTGTCTGGGCTAATGAGCAGCCGCCATGG